>NW_008665240.1:34602-47248 GCF_000695815.1 Acanthisitta chloris | reverse complement strand
GGAAAGAGGAGGCAGAGGTGGGGAAAGGCTGTAGTGTATCCTGGCTCGAGCTGCCTGGGATGCAAATAAAACCTTAAGGAGCTGTTGAAGTCATTACCTGACCATGTTGATGCAGCCATCTCAGCACTGCCCTTGGGAGGAGCAGCTCCCAGGTCTTGTGAGGAATCAGGACTGCTCATGGGTGGATGGGGCAACCCTGGAGTGATGCCACTGCAGCACCAGAGGAAGTTGCTTACTCCATCACATCCTAGGGACTTCAGTCATTCACAGATAGAGCATCACAGCAAGAACCAGACCCTCTGCAGGGTCCCCATACCTGGGGTCAGCAGGGTGATCCAGAGGGTGTTTGCATTGCCAAGAAACACCCTTGACTTGTTCTCCTTCCATTTGGCTGAAATCTCCATGGCAGTACCCTATTTCAACAGTGCCATGTCAGCTGTGGATCTGCTCCTTGACAGCCTCTACCACCAGGTTAGCCTGAGCATAGAGCACCATCCAAAATTGCTCAGCATCTCTGGGTGCTTTGGCTGCTCTGAAGGCAGCTTTTCTCAGACCATGAAATCCATTTTGGTACAGGGCTGTTGGCAATGTGGCTCTCTGGGGATCAGACTGGAGCAGACACAAGAAAATATGAAGTCCCAGATGGGTGGTAAGGATTAGAGCAGGAGAGAAAGGAGGAACTTGTGCTCATGCCCTATGCCAGGAGTATTTAGCCTTGTTCAAGAACAGTCCCAGCTCTTTCTGGTCCAGGAAATGCTGGTTTTCCCTTCTAATCCCATTAAGAATGGCAGGAGCTTGAAGGAATAGTGTACACAGCATCTTGTCTGCTGGATTGGGGCTAGGAGCATGGAGCACATGTGCCAGAGGGGAACTGAGGGGTTTTGTAGGACAACTGTCTGTTCTGGCTGCTGTGCTGCCCCTCTGCTTTGAGAGAAGATCAGCTGCCCTGACCCTCAGTGACTCCTGACCCCTACCCTGTCCATCCTGCCTTCTGCCCATCCCTTCAGCCCCTGGACTAAAGTACACACAAACCTCCACAGAAAGCAGATGATCTGGTTAGGTTGTGCATGCAGGATGTCTGTGGACATCAAAAGTATTAAAAGAATCCAGTATTAAATGGTAACAGGTCCTCTTCCACCCAGGGGAGACCCAGGGCATGTCACAGAGAAACTCCAGAAAGCTGAAACTCCCTTCGGTAAGAGCTCCTGGACAGAGAGACTGGAGACTAGCCTGGGACATCTATTTCGGTCCTCTGCTGCCATGGACACAGTATATCCCAGCCCACTTCATGGGCTGCCTCCTCAGGCAAAGTCTCCCAGATTGCAATGCTGGATCACAGGAATAATTGGACATTTCCTTCTGCAGTTATTCACAGCCCATTTCTGCCCATTTGTCCTCATGCCAGCATTGTCTTCTGGCTTCAACAGCTTTTCTCCCTTCTGTGTATTTAGACCCTGATGTATTTATAGCTGACAGTGATATTCCCTCTTGGCTTCTGTTTTGCTAACACAGGCTCCCTCCTCATGGTCTCCCTCTATCCTGAACACTGATGGCCAGATCCCAGGTTGTGTCTCTCCCTATGGCAGTGTTACTCCATACCCTACAAGTGGGATGTGCATCTCCCCTCTGTGTACCCAAACTACGTCAGACTCATTCCCAGCCACGTGGAGAGTTGTCTCATAACCCTCCTTCCCTCAACCTGGCCCTCTCTCTGAGGGACTGGCAAAAATGCAGAGAAGAATCATTTCAATCCAAGTACCTGGCCTTGCGCCTCATGCTGTTATGCTACAATTTCATTCCACTTCTGAGGTACTCAAGTCTTGCAGTACAATATCCCATCTTCCTATTTTGCAGCCAATCTCATCTGAACGTTCCCTGGGGGAACAAGGGCTCTGTTCAAAGTGCTAAGCAGGCTCAGTCTCACTGTATGCCTTAGGCAGATTAAGAGAAATGCATTTTAATGATCAAATAAAGGAGGATTCCGACATGGAGACGTTGGTCCTCTGGTGCTGCCGTGGTCGTACGGTGAGTCCCATCTGGAGATGTTCTGCCTTTGCAATGTGGTGTCTGATGTCAGGTTGGGAAAGTTTCTCATTTTCTTGTCTTGTTGTTAATTCCTCCCTGTCCCTTCTCCTTCCCAGCCCATGCAGAGTTTGTAGGCTGCATCTTCAGGTGGATGAGAATGGTTGATCCCACAGACAAAGGGGACGTGGTAATCCACTTAGTCTGGTGTGATCTCCCCTTGCTAAGCCCTTGTAATGTTGTTTACTTACTTTCAATTAGCCTAGTGTGGAATCTGCTGTGAAGCCTCATCCTCTACAAGATCAGATTAATGGGTTTGTGTCTTGTATTTAAATACAGCCCCCACATGTGCTGTATGCCAAGCCAATAATACTTTATCTTGATGTAATAAAAATAATTGCCAGTAGAAATGCTTGTGCCTATTCTTCACTACTCCAGGGAATTGCTTGCTCCTGTCTCCTGCTTCCCTGTTCCACATCCTCATATGTCTCTTAACTCCATGGGCAACCTCACCCTGGTTGAAATCTGAGGTCAAGTAGTGCTGGGATGTGCCCCAAGATATGGCCCTTTAATCTTTTCCCTGTTCTCCTCACATAACAACCCTTGTTCTCTCTCTAAGCCAGATTGGTTCTGAGTCTCTGTAATTTGTTTCAATACCTTTTTTTTTGCAAGGTTTAAGTCTGACTTGATGCAATTTCCAATTTGTTCAAAACTTGGTGGCCTCCATGACCTCCATTCCAGGACTCCTCTCTTCCAGTCTGTGCAGGGTCCCTGCTTCTCCCTAACACCTTTCTTCAAGTGACTTCTCAGCCCATTACCTCACAAGCTCTTCTTTGAGAGCTTTTATTTTTAGTTTCTCTTCTTCCTGCTTGGGGTTTCTTGCAGCTCTAACACCTTTTCACTTATGCAGTTCCAGGTATCCTGCACATTTGTGTCCATGACCTCTCTCCAACTGACTTCACTAAAAATTCCTTTTGTTTCCCTGTTGTCCATTCTGCTTGAAATCAAGATTTGCAGTTGCAGACTTATTCTCATTTGTTCATTCACTTAATCACATGTCGATGTAGGTCAAAGGATTCCATTCAGGGCTCACTTCTGCAATCAGCCCTTCCATAATATCTCCCTTTCTCACCAAAACTGAATCTAAATAATCCTCACCTCCTGGGTTGGGGTGAACATCGGCCTTTTAGCTCTCACATCCAGCATTATCTGCTCTGTGTCTGCAGGCAGTTTTTGCTTTCCATACTCCCCTGTAGAGCAGAGCCTCTAAAGTGGTTTCCACAGGGTAAATGATTGAAGTGCCCCAGCAAGAATTGCTGCTTTGCCTCCCAGTGGTGCACAAAGAGGTCATAGCTTGGTCTCCATATTTACAGAATTACCTCAGCCTGGCTGTTCAAACCAGTTTTTCCTTCCTCTCACCCCTTTGGGTTGCCCTACATGTGTCTACTCCATGGCATTGGTCTCCAGTGGGTTTTTGGAGAAGACCATCATTGCTTGCATTGCACTGCAGCCTGATGTCATTGTATGTGAGCAACCAGCAGCTAAAGGGATTGGTCCTGGGGATTTGCCCTGAGCTGAGCTACCTCACATAGAATGGTTTGGCTTGGAGAGGACCTTAAAGATCATCTCATCCAACCCCCACGCCATGGGCAAGGACACCTTCCACTAGACCAGGTTGCTCCAAGGCTCCTCTCCCCATCCAAACCTAGTCTGCTCGTGCAAGGTTCCCTTGCCAGAGCTGAGCCTGACCTTGGGGAGTCAGTGTTAGTTAATTCCTCCATTTTCAGGGCTGTTTATCTCAGCCAGAGCATAAGGAAGCTGGAGGTGGGCAGGAGGCCAGCAGGCACAGCCCAGGCAGGACACTTTAATCCAACAGAGGTGCCCCCGGTTCAGTGCAGGTGGTGGAGGTGGCTGGGCTGGACTCTGCAGATGGAGGCACCAAACTGCTGACTCTTAGGACACTTGATTATCTTCTGACATTGACTTTTTTTCCTCCACTGAGGAAACACTAGTCTAATGAAACACATATCTCATGGAACTCATCCAGCAGGCTCTTGCTCTCATGAGGCTTGGTTGACTGGATCAATTTGACCTTCTGGGTCAGTGTGACATGTGATAGAAATGGCCAAAAGAGCAAAATTGAGCTGGGAAGGTTGTCAAGAAGACTAGAAAGGAAATCTTCTTGTGCTCAGCTTTTGGTTTCTAGTGAGATAAAGCTGAATTTTCAGCAGCTCAGGGCAAAATTTAATTTTCCGGTTGGCTTTGCTCAGAGTCCACCTGACTGCTCCTTCCCCCTCTGTGTCCAAGATACCCACATCCTCACTCCACTTCTGCACTCCAGCTGCTCTCCCAGGCTCTTGCAGGATCAGACCTGAGTCTGACAAGCAATGACCATCCCACCATGGGACTGGACCCAGCTGGGACTCAGCCACCACCACCCTGGGAGCCACCGGAGCCCTGCGTGCCGACACGTGGCAGGATGGGGTCTGCCGAGGAGGTGGGTGGAAAGGAGAGGTGAGGAAATCATGGCAAATAGGAGCTGACTGCCCAATAATTGTGGACAACAAGGCTTTTCAGCAGGGCCATAAATCAATGGCACATGGAGACGTGGTGGGTGGTGGTTATTGATTTCTTCTTTTTTTTTTTTATTATTTCTTCTTCCCCCCTGTTTGCTGCCCAGCAAAGTGGAAAGGCTCTGGAGGCAGCACTGCAGGGGCTTTCTCTCTGCTTGGCAGCTTGCCTGCCTTCCCTCTCTGCTCCTGACTGCTGTGCAGGAGAGCAGTGCTCATAACATCCATCCGTGGAGCCTCCTGCTCTCACATTGCTGGGTCTGGGCCTGGTGTGGCATCCCAGGACCTGCTTTTGGGCCTGGGGGGAAATCAAGGCTGGCAGCAGAGGTAGGGATGGGATTAAAAAAGGGCAATCACAGCTCTGTCCAAAGTCCCATCTCAGCATCCGCAGCAAGCCACCTCCACCCTGCCACCATCCATCTCATCCCACCAGTAGCTTTCCCACTCTCCCACTGTTCATCTCTGGCTTGTCATGTTCTTCTGATGAACATATCAGCCCCTGTTTCTTCTCCTCTCTCCTTCTACCACTTGCAGTTCTCAGATGTGATTTAAAGGACCTGCCAGGTCCCTCTGCAGTGTCTCTGCTGCTCTGAGTGGGGACAGCAAGGCACTGTGGGGATCTATTCTGAGGGACACTCTCCACCCTTGCAGTTCCCAGGGGAAGGACAAGGTGTCCCATGAACAAGAATAATGCTTCTTAAGGAAATCTAGCCGCGGAAGTGGGCAAAGCCATGGGTTTGTGGGTGGAACAGTGCTAAAAAATAGGACTTTTCTCCTTGCTTAACCTGTTCTTAAGACTTTCCCTCCACCTCCCATGCTCTTGGGAGGCTCAGCTATTGGAGGGAGATCACTGCACAGTGTCTATGCAGCACTTAGGTTAATGAGGGGCTCCCATGCCCTGAGTTTAGCTGGTCCTTTGGGCACTGCAGTAACAGTGAGGGTGGTGCTGTCTTCTGGCTCGTGAAGGCAGTGTTAGGCACGTGGGGAGCAGGGATATCACTTTAGTAATGTCTTTCTTTCCAGGATGAAAAGCTCTGCTGTTAGAGCTGGTCTGAGCTGTAGGGGTTTTTTTCCCTTCTCTTTTGTTCAGGGCTGCGCAGAGCACTTTAGAATTCATAAACTGGTAATTTATTGAACAAGTCTTTGGAGAAAGGAAGTAATGAAAGCTGCTGTATAAATTACAGGAGCGTTTGGGATCCTATTGCTGGCAGGAGCACAGTGGCTCCCTGGCCTCTCATGGAGACAGTGTCTGTGTCAGGTCACCCACCGAGGAGCAGACACCTCCAGAGGCACATGGAAAAGAGATTGGGGCAGCCAAAATCAAACCAATACCGTCTCCTTGGCGATGGAGTCATGCTGTCTGTCCTGCATCTCCTGCAGGAACACTATTTGCCTGCCCTGTAAGGACCAGGGGGATTTGCAGGCCTTGCTGGCCTTGTGGTCCCTCCATGCCAGGGGCTGCTGATGCTGGGTGGACTGTTTTGGTTGCCTGTTTTCGTAGCTACTGGAAATTCTTGTCTGGTTGCTCCAGCCCAAAGTGTTCCACGGCCACAGACACATGGGCTTGCTCCATAGCAGCAGGGAGAACCTTAGTGAAAGTGAGCCAAAACATTAATTCAGGATTACTGTGGGATTTCCTCCTGCTGTGCAAAGCGAAAAACTGGCAAAAAGTTTTCTGGATCATCTGATCCAAAGTGCTGTTAGGAGGCCAGGTAGATGTGGCTTCTTCTCCACAGCTTTTGGAGGTGGTCATCACTGAGCCCACCATACATTTTTTCTTTGGTCCTGGGAATGAGGGAGGTTTGGTCCAGCATTTCCAAGCTGGAGATCCTGGAAAGCTCTGCATGATGCCCTGGAAAACACTTGCATGGCAATGTGCCCTGGCCCAGTCCCTTGCTCCATGTGGAAAACTGTTTTGAGGTTAAAAACAACATCTCAGTGAATCCTGGGAAAGGAGAGATGTGAGGATTGTACCTGAGCAGCATAAATAAATGAATTAATGAATGGATTAAATGTAAATTGTGGCAGCTTTAAAATGAAAGTCATAGTTTCCAAAAGTGCTTTTAACCGGTACTTATTTCTGCAGCAATATAACTGCCAGCAAGGGCTTAATTCATTATCACCAGAACAAAATGAAGACCCTGTAAATTTGAAGTCCAATTTAATTTCCCCAGAAAGAGCAGTTTTTTTCATCTTTCTTTCCCTTTCCTCTCTCTCTCTCTCTCTGCCCAAGGAAGGATTTCCATCACTTAGAGCTGTTGTGTGCCTCCTGCAAATGGGATTTTCTCAGCCTGCCAAGCTACACTGAAGTGGTGGCCTGTGGTGGGTCTGTGTGTTTGGGCTCTGTGCTGCATATTAGCCCTGAGAGCATTGCTTTGGAAAGTTCAGGCTGTAAATCAGTGCTGGATGGGGAGGGAAGTAGAGGATCAGAGGGGAAACACAGCTTGTTGTCTTGGGTTCATGGCAGTAGACAGGCAAGGACCTGAGTGCCCTGAGAGTCCTCACCTACTGCCCAGACCCATGGCCATCAGTGTGGTGCCCAAAGGGTTTCTAGGGGCTGTTGGTTGCATTTGAGGCAAAATTGTTTGGATTTGGGAACATGCTATTGGGAAGTTCATGGCTTGTGGGTGAGTAGCCCAGGGAAGGCAGAGTCCTGGCAGGGGTGGAGGTGGCAGTAGACCAGCTCCAGTGGTGAAGCTGGGACTGCTGCTGGGGTTCCTGGGGCAGAGAGGCTGCCAGAGGCAATTGACCCTATGCCACTCCGGGGGGCTCTGTCTATAAACCAGCTCCTGGCTCTCCATCCTCTCCCCTCTGACCTGCCACCTCCTCCTCCTCAGCCTCATCACTGAGCAGAGGAGCAGCAGCAGTGGCTCCACTCAGCTCCATTAACAGTGCAGATGGCCTGTTCACGAGGTTGGGATGTGTGTGCATGTGTGTGTGCATGAATATGCCTCTTCCAGAGCTATAGAAAACCAGTAATAGCATGTTTCTGCCCTCAAATGTGAGACAGGCAGAGCAAATAGGGGAAGGAGCCTGATGCAGCAGGAGGAGCATGATGAAGCTCGTGGTCTCCATGGAGTCTTTGTTTATACTCCTCTCATTTCCCTGTCTTCATTCTTTTTCTCTTTTTTTGTTCTTTATTTTTTTTTTAAAGAGAGTATTTTTAGCATGTAGGAAAGAGAGCAGCACATTGGTTCACTGGATGCAGGGTGATTGTAAGCAGATGGTGTACAAGCTTCTCATGCTGTGCTCCCTGTAAAAACACCTCTGTCTCAAGTCACCCTGTGGTTACTGCAGTCCTGGGCTCCCCATCCTCCTCCTCCACAGCCCAGACCTTCCCTGGCTCACCACCCCTGTCCTTGGCTCCCAGGGAAGCTCTCAGGAAGGGCTGGATGACAGTGTAAAGTGGATGATGGTACATGGACCAACACCTTGTGCTGGTGGGCTGGATGCATTTTGGAGGAGAAAAGGATGGGGCTGGTGTGCAGGAGAGATGTGGTGCCCCATGGCCACCAGCATCCCCTTGCTCTTGCTCTGCTCTGACCTCTCCCTGCACCCAGTAACCTCCAGCATGCTGTGGTTTGGATCTGTTTATACCAGGACACCCCACTGAGGCCAACATCACACCTTGCTTCACCAGTGTCTCAGTGCTGCACCAGCAAACCTCCTTGCTTGCTCCCCAAAATCCTGGCAGCAAAGGGAATCCCTCCAGGTGTCCAGCCAGAGCAGTCATCCCTTCTTAGCTCCTCAGCACACTCTTGTTAGACCAGCCCAATGCATTTAATTATAGCTATTACACTCTATTCTCCTGCAGAGAATGACTTGCAGAGTGCTCCAGGAGTTCATCTCAAACATGAAATTACTGGTGCAGCTTTCATACGTGAAGAATCACTGCTGTGACCTGAGGGTAATTAACGAGACAGTGCACGGCCAGTGGCCCTGGAGTAATTAGCAGCAGCAGTAGGAATGAAGCCCCACGCACCAAGGTGTGTTTCCCTGCCACGGTGGCAGCCCTGGTGTGGTGCTGAGGCTGGATGTGGCCTTGGGGACATTGTGTTGTTGAGGAGACAGGTCTGCAGGACTTGTGGGAGGACTGTGTGAGAGCTACCAGGGTGAAAGCTCAATGCAGGAGCCACAGACATGTTTTGCTCCAGCCCTCTGCATGGAAATGCAGGGGAAAAAAGGAGGAAAACCACAAATAAAATGGGGGTTGTTGGAGGGTTGCAGCTACGGATCAGGTTTGCTGAGGTCTGCCCAGTTCAGACAAAATGTTCCTTTCTAACACCAGCTCTTCCACCCTGGGAATCAAATATTCAGTGGAATATTTAAATATAATTAATTCATGTAATTTCAGCTTTTATACTATAGTAAAATATTCATTTTCAAATAGTATAAAGGTTGAGACTACATCCATCAAAAATTAAGGAAAAAAAAGGATAAAGCCTGAAATAAAACATTTCCTTCCCTGTATGACATTGGATGTTGGAGAGATGAAACAAGGGAGTTAAAGTGATTTGTCATGGTTTGCTCCTGGCAGCTTTAGCCCCTCCACCAGGCAGTGAAGGACTGGCACAGCAGAGCTTCTTGTGCAGCATCACAGAGGAGGGAGGATCCTTGGGAAGCACCTGGGTATTCCCAGTGCCAGGAGAGGACCTCAGCAGCTCTGGGACCTTGCTGGGGAAAGAGAACTTTAGCATGACCATCTCAAGTGTAAGGGAAGCTGGAACCAATTTAAACATGCACAGTTTCAAATAACACATCTTGCAAACCAGCCTAGAGAAGATTCCCCATGTTAATACTCCCCCAGGTGATAAAATCCACTGGCTGGATTTTTGGGCTCCTTCTGGAGGAAGCAGAGTTGCTCCAGTAGCAGAAGTTTCCTCTGGTGACACTGTTCCCCAGAAGTCTGGCCATGGAGCAGAGGGTTTTGGTCTTCTTCCTACACAGCAGAGTTGAGGGATGTTTATCCCAACCTTCCCATCCCAGAGGATCACTGTAGTCTGAGGATACAGGAATGATCAGGAGGAAATATTTCCATGCAACACTTCAGCTAGACATTGATGAGGAAGGGAGATGGGAGGGAGGACAGGAGGCAGCCAGACCATCCTAGATCTCTGTTGCCTTACCTGGGACATGTCACTGTGTCTCTTCACCACCTCCAGTGTGCCCAGTGCTGCAGTGGGGGGTTACTGGGAGTGTTTGCCCCATGCCCATGGGCAGTGCAGGCTCACAGGAGCTTGATTTAGTCACAGCCCCATCCTGGCACTGCCACAACAGCTGGTCCCCAGCCCAGGCACTGCACTGTGGGTGTGATTTAGGCAAGCTGAGGACCAAGGCCACCATCTGACCCTGGCAGAACCATGCTGTGAGCTCCTGCTGGAAGATTTACATAGGGCACAGTTCTCCAATCTGGCTCAGAACTCAAAAAGCACTTGGTGGAGGGAAATGGAGAGGGAAGAGTAATGATTTCAGCCTGAAGGGCAGTACAAGCAATCTCTGGACTGAACCTGGGACAATTAATACCTCTAAGATGGGCTTAATGGATTGTTTGAGATTTGGGGCTGTGAAGTACAATCGAAAGCAAAGTGTTTGATTATTGTTATAATTGCTACCAGGCTCCTTTTGAAGCCCCGTGCAAAGGAATAGATAGACTTCAGCCATCAATAATATCGCTGGAGGAGAAAATTGAAGGGATATCTGCCCAATTAAATAACCTACAGGGCTGGAATTGAGAATCAATGTGGCATGAACGATGAGGTATGGACTGTCGACGCTGAGCACTAAATCCACCACAGCCTCTGATTTAACCAAGGGAGAGGGATGGGGAGCACAGCTGCAGCCGTGACTTCCCGGGCTGTGCGTGCCAGCCTCGGTGTGGCCACTGCAGGAGGCAGGAGGTGGCCAGGGAATGGCTCAGCATTGATGTCCCATGGGCTGGGGCACAGCAAAGACATGGATCTTCAGAGACCTTCACTGCTCAGGTGGGAACATGGGCAGAGGCAGGGCTGGTGGTGTGGGGAGATGCATGCAGGGATGGATCCGTGTTCCCAGGGAGCACCCAGGAGCTGCTTGTGGATGCTGAACAGGGACTGCTAGGAGACCAATGTGTTGTTTTCTGGATATCTTCCTTATTCCACTTTGGGTGACTTGGGGAAATGGCAGCGAATTTGCTGAGAGGTTTGAATGTTTGGAGTGGGCTTGTTGTAAGTGAGCAGGGTGGTGAGGGGAGAGAAGTGCAGGTGGCTCTGGGGATGGGGCAGGGGATCTGCTTGAGGGCACAGAACTGCACCTCAAGAACATCAGATGTCTATTTGCAGTGAAAAGGTGGAGAATAGGAACAAGGCTGGGAGGAAGACCTGTGAAACTGTTTCCCCCCTGAGGAAAACCAAGACTTGCTCACTGGTGTCTATGTGCATGTTGCAGGACATATCACTGGTTGACAACACTGGGACAACCCTATCCAAATGCCACCCAAGGCCCTCTGTCTCCGTGGAGCTATGATTCCATCATCTGGGCTCCTTTCCAGAAAGGATTAAGGGTAAGAAACATCTGCTCTGTGTAGCTCATCCTTTCTCCTCCTCCCATCTTCACCAAGGTCTGGGGCACAGGGGCCACAAAATTGAGCAAATCCTGTAGTGGGATCGCACGTGGGGGCACAGCCAAATCCATACTCTGCCCCTTTAATTTTTTATAAAGGAGAAATTAATTTTGTCTTTGCCTAAGTACCTGTCACTTTAAATTACTGTCTTTGATAGTGAAAATGACGAAGCAGCCAGGTCATTAGGCAAATTTTAATGAGAGGCTCAGATGGCCTTTGCTAATAAGATGCTACAGTTTTTTCCTGGTGTTCCAGCTTTTCATCTATGGGGTCTTTCCAAGCCCACCCAAGGATGCATTTTCATATTGTTCCTCTTCTCAGCACCCACATGCTCCTCTGTATGGCATCCCACATGGACATAGAGCTTGGATGAGACAGAGAATATCTCTCAGTGCAAGAGATACTGGTCAACGGCTCAAAGTCCAGATGGAGATCGATGAGGATGGAACCCCTTAGGGTCTGTACTGGGACCAGTACAGTGTGATGTCTTCATCAGACATAGACAGTGGGATTGAGTGCATCCTCAGCAAGTTTGCAGGTGGCACCAAGCTGAGTGGTGCAGTTGACACACCTGAGGGACAGGCTGCCATCCAGAGGGACCTGGAGAAGCTCAAAAAGTGGGTCCATGTGGACCTCATGAGGTTCAGCAAGGCCAAGTAAGTACAGCCAGCAAGCTCTCCCTGGGCCAGCATAGAGCTCTGGCCAAGGAGAAAGGGAAAACAGGAAGGAGGAGGACAAGAACAGGCTCTTTTCTTCCATTCTTGGCTGGTGACAGGATCAAATCTCCTCTCCTCCTGGTGTGACCAAGCCTCTGTGCCCTGCAGGTACACATGTTTTTATGCTGGGTAATTTCACAAGTGAGATCCATCCATTAAGCTGCCGGTTCCAGTCACTCCACCGAGTGCAAAATAACCAACAAATGGGATTCTGACCTACTTATATTTCTTTCCCTGTCTGTGCAACACACATGGAGCTGGGCAAGGACCAAGGCAGGGATGCAGGAAGGTGGCTACAGTGGGTCTGTGTCTGGATCCTGCTTCTTTGGGGCTGGGGGCAGAAGAAGAGGGGGTGACCAGGCTCCTCCTCACTGCATCTGATCCTGTGCTGCCTGCACACAGAGGTACAGCAGCCACTCTGCAATTCCCTCACCCCAACCACAATGCTGCAGGGAGGGAACCTGCTTTGGTATCCAGCATGAAAGCGAGAAAAATCATCCACTTTCATGGCAGAACTTGCTGTGTCTAGTATAGAGATTTAAAAAATTTCCTGCAGCCAGGAGAACATTCCTTTCAGCCATGCATCCCAAGTCTGCTCCAGCTGCTGTCCCAGGCCAGCAAGGCTGGATGGACCCATCCCTTCCCAGCACATTGTCCAGCCCAAGTACATGGGTTTGTAACCCTGCATGCCTCTGCCATGCTGACTTTATTATTCCCATCACTTGACCATCCCCATGGAT
>NW_008665240.1:34117-34570 GCF_000695815.1 Acanthisitta chloris | reverse complement strand
AACAGTTTTATTGACAGGAAAGGAGGTTTTCTCATCATGGAAACTTCCTGCAAGAAAATGGTGCTTTCAATCAAATGCTGGTTGGAAGGGCGAAGGGAAGGGAAAAATACGTCACAGAGCTTTCTGGTAAAGTAAAAACATCCTTGTTTCCACACATCTGGAAGGGAAAGCTTCAATTTTTCACCTCTAAATGATTTCATGCTGACATTTCTTTTATTCCATATAATCAGCAGCTCTAAATATTAGAGTTTCACCATCAGAAGCAAACATTTTGAGCGGCATCTCCCTGCCTTTCCCACCTTCCCTTCCCTTGCCTTTCCTCTCTTGAGGTGTTTGGAAATAGTGGAGTTTCTCTCAGGCACTAGAAATTTCACTGCCTTCTTTCCTCCAGCACAGGCTGAGGGTATTTTCAGCCTCCTTGCACCCAAAAAGCTATGAAACCTTGTCCCTTAC
>NW_008665240.1:31296-34074 GCF_000695815.1 Acanthisitta chloris | reverse complement strand
CAGGAATGACACCAAGCTGAACCCAGATCTTCCCTCTTTGAAGTGCCAGCAAGTGTGTTCATCCAATGTCTGGAGACCCAGTGGTGATGACCAGCAAACAGGGGAAAAAAGATTTATAAAGAAGATTATGCAAAGAATTAGTGGCCCTTTTTTCCCCCCTTTCTCCTCATCTTGTGCAAATTACCCTATTATTCTGCTCCCTTAGGATGCCTGAGTGTCCTTATTTCTTCTTTTGAGCTAAAGTCATCCATGCATTAAATTAGTTCTCTGCCTAGAAATAGCTTGATTACTTTCTCCAAGCCACAGTTAATGTGAGGTTCCCTGAGAGTTTTAAAAATAAAAACAGGGCAAAAAGGGAAGAGGGGTGCAAAAGGGAGGAGCAGGGGCAGGATGTGGCCTTCTGGAGCCAGTAGGAGATGAATTTGCCATGAGTGTAAGGAGCTGTGTGGATGGGACAGTGACTGTCACCAGCATGGTGTGACTGAAGGGATCCATCCCCACCCTAGGGCTCATGGCTGGGGCTGGACTCAGAGGCCCGTGCAGTCCTGTTCATCATCTCTTCCCATAGCTCTGAGTGAATAGTGATATTTTTCCTCATGGATTGCCTGGAATTCTGTCTCAGATTTCTTAGCTTTTCCATGTCATTGCTCTGTTGGAACTCTGATGGAAGGGAAGGAGGGAGATCTCAGCCACACCCCATTCTAGTGCTGAGGACGGGACAACTGCAATAGCTGTCAGAGCTTGGGAAGACACAGGATCCTTCAGGATCCCAGATTTTCTTCCCTACAATAGACCTGCCCCCAGTGCAAGGCTCACCTGCTCCCAAGGTGCAAGTCCCCTGCAGAAGGCAGAGTATTTGAATAACAAACCCTCTCTTCTCTCTGACCCTGTTCCTCATTGCCAAGCACCTCATCTCTCCACCCACAAACCACGGCAAATTATCTCGCTCACATCCCTCCTGTTGGTTTGGAACCAGCAGGAAAGGTGAATGCTCAGCCCTGCTCCCTCTGAGCTCAGCATCCCTGGTGCCTCCAGGCTGGCACAGCACAATTCCTGTTCACACCAGCCCTGGGCTCCTTGCTGGGCATCAGGATCATGTCTGACTTTCCCTCCCTGCTGTAACTCATTCTCTGTTCCCCTATTAACCATGGCCATTTTTCTTCTCTTCACCCTCATTTCTTTTCAGTGGAACTTTTCCAAGGAGACAGCCAAGGCCGAGCCCATTGCTTAAGAGGGGCTGTGAATCTCAGATAATGGCTTTAGAAAATGTCCTGTGCTATTTTGTGCTCATTCCTTTGTATTGCCTTGACATTTGTGCTAGGTTTTGGGGGGATTTCATTTTTTTCCCTCCTTAATTCCCCTGACTGTTGGGCAGGTGTCTGCTTCCAGCTGTTTGCAGGAGCCCCAAGAGCTGTTGCCTGAATATCAGCCACTAATTCAGGGCCAATTATCCCTCCTTTCCCGCTGTGCTTTGCTGTATCCTTTACAGAACTACATCTGCAGACATGGGGCTTCATTTCTTTTTCCTCCTTCCCAACCACTTTGCTTCCCACAGGCTCCTCCAAAACCCCCCTCCCTTCTTTTACCAACTGCTGGAAGTAATTTGAGGAGCAGCAGCAAATCCACAGTGAAGTTGTGTGGCTACTATCCTATCTCAAGACCTGCACTGCATCCTGTTGATGTTCTTCCTCCTCTCTGGGAGCAGACCAGTTCTCCGGTAGCTGGGGTGTTGCTGGAGAGATCCTGGCATGCAGCTGTCCCATGTACAGCCACTAAAGGTATAATTTGTGGTTACCTAGAGCTCAGGCTGCTGCCCAGCCCAGCCCAGGCAGCATCCAAGCAATCAATTCCCATCCAGTGGTTTCCCTTCCTGCTCTCACAAACAATGACAAATGGTGCATGGCATCGACTCGGATGGAGCAGCATCGGCAGGAGGAATAATTACCTGTTTGCCAGATGAGATGGGAGAGGTGGTTTTCGTGCTGGAATGCTCACAGCA
Source organism: Acanthisitta chloris (assembly GCF_000695815.1). Lineage (NCBI taxonomy): Eukaryota > Metazoa > Chordata > Aves > Passeriformes > Acanthisittidae > Acanthisitta > Acanthisitta chloris. The sequence continues at coordinate 32,075 of NW_008665240.1, read as the reverse complement.
GTCAAGCAGAGAGGCTGGGACAAGGTCCTCACTGCAGCCACAGAGCAGATCCTGGTGGAGGTGGATCAGCAAATGATGCTCTGGGGGTCCCCAAGGCCAGAGACAGAGTCCCCAGCCAGCAATGGGGACAGTGTAATGGGGTCCAGATAGAGGCTTTGCTCTCTCTTCAGCTTCCAGGGCAGAGCTGGGATGAGCCTCTGCAAAGCTCTCCAGATGTTTGAAGGTGACCAGATGAGCCTGAGGTCTTCTCTATGGTCCCTGTGGAAGAAGAGCCACATCTGGAGTGGGTTTTGCACCATCCAGTCTGTCTTCTCTGTGTGAATTCACACTTGGAAGATCTCTCTGGGAGTTAAAATTTACTCCCTGGCTCACATTGTCTGAGACACAGAAGAGCTCCTTGCCATGGATGAGAAGGTGGGAGGGTGAGCTCTCTAAACTGGGGTACACCAGCACAGAAAAAGTGCCCAGGCCAGTCCCAGCCACTTCCCCAATTTCTACAAGAGAGAGAAAATGCTTCAGGAAAATCCTGTCCATGCTGAGAGGTGGAATGATGCCTGTGTGTCGCTACAGCTTTCCTCTTTTCTTCCTTTAATTAAAAAGAAAATGTCTCCCTCCAAAGTCATTAATTACTAATGACACAATTAGAGCCAGTAAAGTGGGAAAGGAAGAATAAGATGAAAAAGAAAAAGAAGAGACAAAAAAGGCAAAACAAACTCAACACCCAAAAAACCCACTGGCAATTTGAGACAGTGGAAGCTTGAGAGAAATTAAGGAAATAA
>NW_008665240.1:16517-31268 GCF_000695815.1 Acanthisitta chloris | reverse complement strand
GGGCCCACACAGGATGGGCAGCATGTGGATGGAAACCACCATTCCAGTGCTCCTCACTCCTGTCAGAGGAAGGAGAGAAGTCTCTGCACATTTTCCTGCTTGCAGGCAGACCCCGAGGCAGTGCTGCAGGTCAGGGTCTTTTTCTGTACTCTGTCAACTTTGCAGGAAACCTGGAATTAGCACTGGAAATTCCCATGGGCACAGTCACACAGGATGGGCAGCATGTGGATGGAAACCACCATTCCAGTGCTCCTCACTCCTGTCAGAGGAAGGAGAGAAGTCTCTGCACATTTTCCTGCTTGCAGGCAGACCCCGAGGCAGTGCTGCAGGTCAGGGTCTTTTTCTGTACTCTGTCAACTTTGCAGGAAACCTGGAATTAGCACTGGAAATTCCCATGGGCACAGTCTTCCACCCTTGCCAGCAGGCAGTGCTGCAGGTCAGGGTCTTTTTCTGTACTCTGTCAACTTTGCAGGAAACCTGGAATTAGCACTGGAAATTCCCATGGGCACAGTCTTCCACATCTCCCTTGCCAGCACTGGCATCTCTCATGGCCTCACCCCTACTTTTCTCTCTCCAACCATCCCACCTCCCTGGACAAGGACACACCAGCTTTTTCCTTCTGCCCTATCCCATGTTCTGCTGGTGCCCAGGATGGAGCAGAACTGCAAGACAAGGACAAGTAGGGACAACACTGGATGTCCAAGCTGAAAGCTCCTTGGCTTTGAAAGGCCAACTTAAATTGCTTGAAGACCCTCTGAAAAATAGATTAAGGGCGTGGGAAGAGGGAAGCCCAGCAGAGCTGGTGCTGCCTGCTGAGTGCTTATTATTTCTGTCAGCTGAGTGTTTTAACTTGATAATCTCAGATTGAAATGGGTTTTGGGGAGGGAGGGAGGGAGCGGCTGGAGGCAAAGCGGCTGCTCCCGCGGGAGTCTGGATTAGGTGAAGAGCAAGTTTCAGCCTCTCTTTTGATAGAGACAAGCAATTTCTGACCTGGAGGTGGGATGGGGTTGCAGTCCTGGGTTTGGCAGAGGAACAGGCAGAGCAGGTCACCTTGTATCTCCAGGCACCTTCTTCTCCACCCTGGCTCTAGCAGTCCCTCTCCTCTGGGGCCCACGAGGGACAATGGGATCTCTGTCAGTCCTGCACTAAATCCCCTGGCAGTGGTGGTTTAAGCTGTGTCCCTGGAGGGGAGGATTTTTGGTGGGGAGATGGCTCCCACTCACACACTACATCTCTCTTTCACCACCTCTCACACACCAAGACTTCACAGCCCCAGTGCCCAAGGTGCTGCCTGGTCATGAAGGAGGAAGAAGGTTCACCCTTGCTATTCTCCAGGTGACCTGTGTTGTAAGCCACCAAACTGTGTTGGGTACCACACTTACTCTCATCAGAAGACTGCAGAGGTGTCACTATGGGCTTGTTCCATGTTGCAGCAGTTGTAGGGCAAAGTCAAGCCCTTTTCCTGGTACAACATCACCCTCAGATAGAAAAACTTAAAAATTTGGTCACTATTAGTCATGGAGGTCCCAGTGTAGGTCTCTGTGCCTAGCTGGTCTTCTACTGGGACATGCTCTCAACCCCAATTCTCACTAACTTTTTTCTTTTGGATCTATTAGGGATGTGCAGAAAAAAAAAAAAGCAGGGAAAAAGCAAAAAATGGGAAGGAAAATCCAAGTTCTTCTTGACTGTTCAGTCCCCCCCAGAGGCCATGGCAAGCAGAGATGGGGAGGGAGAAAAGCTACTAATACATCGTTTTGTCTTCAAGCAATTATGTGAAAATGAGTTAATCACAGGGTCACAGAAGCCATAACCATTAATTAATCCCCAGCATGAGCCGAAAAGATGAATTATTTCCTGCAGTAAACAAACGTGAGTAACAGTGTGGCAAGGAATCAAGCTCCTGCTGGATTATCACAGCCCACACCAGCAGCTCCACCACAGCTCTCTGGGATGGCCACTTTGTACCTCCAGACCACAGAGCAGCCACTTGCATCCCTGCCAAACCTCAGCCCTTGGGGGAGAGATTTCCTGCCAAATTGCTGCCTTTAGTGGAGAAGAGTAGGGGAATGGCCACCAATACAGATGTTGGGCAACTCCTGAAAAAGGTAGGAGGCAAAGGCATGAGGTCCTGCTCCCTCCCAGTGCTGTGGGCAAGGCTGGTGATCCCAACATCCAGAGCAGAGGTAGGACACTAGGTGGGCAATGATGCAGTGTCCAGAGGTTATCCTTCCTGTCCCTAATCCGAATGCATTAGGCTTGGTTATAAACTCTGCACTGGATCATCTCAGCAGCCTCCAGATGGGAAGAGCCTTGAAGGTGTCACTTGCTGCCAGTAGGTCCTTGCCCTCCTGTGACACCCCAACAGGTTACACTGCCTGCAGGCTCTGCTCCTGCATGGTTGTACTGGGAGGGGGAAGGAGGGCATGGAGGGATGGATGAGAGGAGCTACATATCTGTTTAATGCCTATTTTCACATTATTTTCCTTATAATAACTATCTGCTCGGAGTATTTTGAATTGGTTTAGAAAGATCCTATTAAATCCCAGGTGCAGACAGATCCAGCACGTTTCCTAGTGAAATGGCTCTAAAGCCAACCCAAGACAAATTAAACTTTGCTGTAAATCCAGGCATCTCCTTGAAAACTGTCCTTTCTTCTTTTTATTTCTTTTTATCTTTTTGTTCCTTTTTATTTTTCTTAGTGCTTCTCATTTCCCCTTGGGAAGCAGTTAGTCCTTGGCCCTTTTGGAAAGGGTAAGAAACCCTCCAAAATTCATCTTGTAGCAAACTCTTCCTCTAAACTCAAACCACCCCAGTTCAATAAAAATGATGATTTGCTTTAGGCTGTGTGAGTTGGCTGCGTGCACACGATTAAATTAGTTTAAAGCCAGCCTCTATTTATTTAGCTAAATGGAATAGGAATAATGCTAAAGCCAAACTGAAATCATCCAAATTCCTTCTGGGCTGTCAGACATTGTTCAGGGCAGGCATGAAACTCTCCTCACTGTGTATCATCACCTCTCTGCCTTGCATTGTTTTATCAAGCCTTTTCTCTCCCTGATGCTGTGTGCAAGGCATGAACCTCACTGTGTATCATCACCTCTCTGCTTTGCATTGTTTTATCAAGACTTTTCTCTCCCTGATGCTGTGTGTAGTTATCCCAAGGGATTCAGACCCTCAAAGCCCAATGGAGAACAGACCCACAGCATTGTGACTGCAATTCCAGCAGAGCAATTGGAGGAAACTGGAAAGGATGTTCCATTCCAGAGCACTGGAAAGGCCCTCACTGTGTATCATCACCTCTCTGCTTTGCATTGTTTTATCAAGACTTTTCTCTCCCTGATGCTGTGTGTAGTTATCCCAAGGGATTCAGACCCTCAAAGCCCAATGGAGAACAGACCCACAGCATTGTGACTGCAATTCCAGCAGAGCAATTGGAGGAAACTGGAAAGGATGTTCCATTCCAGAGCACTGGAAAGGCTCCATGCCTGCTGGAAGCTTGACCCAAAGTGTGCAAGGTAGGAACAGTTCCTCCCTGGGGTGTTGCACCCAAGTGTGATCCTTCCTTTGTGACTTCCCTGGTGGCATCTCACAGGTTCAGGTGACATCTCACCACTGCCCAAGAGGCTGATGCAGCCCAAGCCTGGACAACTGCCCTGTCCCAGGCTGGATCACCAGGACAAGGTCTAACTCTGTTCCCTTGTCCCCACAGCTACTTCTTCCTGCAGACCTTCCAGTTCCATTCTCCCTCTTGTCCTTTCCTCCTCACTTTGGGTTGCTGTAAGAGTGAAAATACCCTGGAGCAGTAAGGCAGAGAAACCCTTAGGCCATGGGGAAAACATGGGGCTGTGGGGCAAGGAGAGATCAACCAAACAAGTTGCTGATCATCCAGTGGGCAATATTCCCCTTCAGGAAAAGGGGAAAGGTTGGGATATATAAACCTTGCCAGCAGAAGAGCAGAAGGGAGGCCAGACAGTTCTCTGCTTTGAAAGAGAGAGAGAAAATGAGCCTTTGCGATATCCTCACCCATTTACACACATAAAACTTTCTAAATGCTAAGCCAAATAAAGTCGTCTTATCGGTGTATTACCACTTAAGGCTCTTTCAGGCAGATTTAGAATGAATTAGTGCTTTTTTTAACTACAAATAGGAGCAAAGTGAAATTTCTTACTCCATCAGCCCATGCAGCTTCTGCCTTAACCCTTGGAGGGGAGAGCAGCAAGGACCAAGCAAGGTCAAGGCTGGCCCAAGGTCCCTCCTGGTACCAAGCTCTGGTGTGAGAGGTGCTGCTTTCCACAGATCCTGGAGATTATGGACCAGGTTTTGCTAAGGTGAATTGGCTCCATAGCATCCTGATATCCCTTTAGTATGCTGAGTTTTGCAGCTTTTTAGAGCATGGAGTCCTGTCCCACCTTGCCATCACCAGGAGACTTGCTCCAGCAGAGGGAAAATGCCATTATGGCTTATTATAAAGGTAAATTGGCCACTTGGTCAGGACAGTGGCAGGTGCTGTGCCATCCTGTGAGCCTCAGCTTGTGCCCAGGGACAGTGTTGCCCTTCCAGTTGCATCTCGGGGTGACTTGGGGGTCAAAACAGATCCAGGTCTTGTCATTTTCCTTCCTCATCCCAGGAGGTGTTGGGACACAGCAGGGATGAGTCTTGTTGTCTTGACCTGTGCATGGAGACCAGTGCCATTGTAACTCGAGTAACTCAAACACAGAGCCTCTCTCCCAGGCACAGGCAGGACAGTAGGAATGACAGAACTGAGCCAGGCAGAGGCAGTCTGGAAGTGATGGGTCACTGCAGGTGTTTATTTGCAGCTCCCTAGAAAAGGAAGACACATGTCTCAGCTGGTGTGTGTGTATGTGCTGCATCAGGTCCCTCCAGAGGAGCCACACAGCCCCATCAGCCAGCAGGTTGCCCACCAACCACCTCACTGGCCACACTCCTCCTGCACACAGGGCCCTCATCACCCATCAGAGCAACACTGCTTGTTAGCAATTAGTTGCTTGACTTAATTGCTCTCCATTCCTCCGATCTTTGTCAGACTTGTGCTGTTTCAGGCATGCTAATGTTTTACAAAAGGGTTTTTATGTGTGTTTTGCAGGGAGTAGGGGAAACAGCAGTTGGAGACTTTGTGGCTAAAATTATTTATAGAGATTAATGGCTGTGGCTTTTGGTGCCTCCAGGAATGGAGTCACCATATGCTTGTGCTTCTCAGCGAGACACATATTCACCACACACACACACACACCTACACCCAGTTCTGTTCCTCACTGTGCCTCTGCAGCCAGGCCATGCACAGAGGCAGGTTGGAGCAGCCAGTGAGGGTCCAGCATGGCTGAGCCAGAAGAGGGGGCACAGGGACTCCCAGGGGGGACCCCACCACCTGGGAAAGCTGCCAGCAGGAAAGGGGCTCCAAATGGGATAGTCCAGGCTGGTGGTACCCACTCTGGGGATGCTCTTGCATCTTGCTGAGGCTGACAAGGAAGGGAAGGGGTTTGTGTGAGCTGGGACAGGGACCATGAGCTCAGGGAAGTAAACATCCCAGCAGTTTTCATCCTGTGCTCTCTCACAGCAAGGGGTGCAGGATGGTGGTGGTGGTGGAGAAGACACAGTGGTGTTACTCCTCTTGGAGATCAGCCTTCTGCAGGCTGGCTCCAGTCTCTGTGGGGTGTTGGCACTCAGGATATAGAAGGCCCAGAAAGGCTTGGAAATGACACAACCAGTGAGCACCAACCACCAGCCATTCAGCACAAGTCGAACCTCCAAACCATCACTGCTGGCATGGAGGTGATCTGGGCTGTTTGTGGAGGTGAAGATCCGAAGCCAAATGCATCCCTGAAAGGTTCACCTTCAAGTGGGGCAGCACTGGTGCCCTTCCAGAGTCCTGCTATTAATAAGGAGTCATTAGCAGAGCAGCTGTTGGGAAGGGCCTCCTGGGACCCAGCCTGAGAGAGCCATATGGTGCAGGAGGGATGGGTGGAGGAGAGATGTCAGGAGCCTGTCGGCATCTGCCGAGCCGGGGCGATGTGGGAGGCATCTTCTGCCACATGCCATGTGATAAATGGTGCAAGGAGCAGGGCTGACATCTCCATTTGCTCCCCCTCGTTGTGTAACTCTTGGAAATCTTCAAGCACTGGTTTGGGGCCATGAGTCTCTCCCACATGTGTGTGCTCTGGTGTTTCATGGAGCTGGTGGGAAATTTGCCACGAAACAGGTTTGGGATTTTCGGGTCACTCCTTTGCACCATGTGAATCTTCCACACTCTCAAACAGATGCCAGTTCCCAGCAGTGACTGAGAGGAGAATTTTCCCCTAAGTGAGGAATCAGCTTCTTTCTGAATCCTTTTCAGTACCTGCGAGGATGAGAGGAAAAATCAAAATATGCTAAATCTCCAGCTGGGTCTGAAAGACCCTCTTCGACCCACAACCCACTTTGCAGTCTGTTAACACCAACTCCACTATCTCATTCTCATTGATTTTTGAGAGCTCCTGGGCCATCCTACTGAATTCTGAAGCTGTCCAGGTCTCTTTCTAAAGAAAAAAAAAAGAATTCAATATTTTTTTTAAAAGAACACTTTCTTCCCAAGGCAAAAGCTGACACTTCGTGCGTGTCCTTTTCGCACAAGGCAAATGGAGCTCACTTTGAAAAACCCCACAAAGGCAGAGCAAATCCCATTGCCCCAAGTCTCAACCTTCCCTGGCTGCACTGAAGCAAATTAAAAAGCAATTTCCAAGTCCTCATTCACAATGGTCCAACCAGGGGAAAGTACAAGGGCTGCGTTTCAATTCACTGGCACATGGAAGGAAGTGGCACGTGGCTTTTGTTTGTCTTCAGCCTCTGTTTAAATGAGCAAAGCACTGGACATGAGCTACTGCTGACTGCTTGGATTCCATTGGAAATAGGAAAGCAGCAATAGCAGGAGACCAGTCAGACACCTTTTTGTGCCCAGCAGGTGTAGATTGGTGCAGAAACAGCAGGTACACACCATTGGGATGGCTCAGCATCACCTCAACATCATTCATAGTCCTTTCCCATGGCTGCTCTCAGCATCATGCCCATCTCCACTGCTTGGAGAGGATAAGGCATCCCCTGGCCAGAGCCTTAGCCCTGAGCTGAGACATGGCTCTTGCAAACTGCCATGACAAGAGCTCCATTTTCTCCCAGGAAGAACAAACTCCAAAAGAAATTTTATGCAAAACAAGAATCTTTTTTCCCCCTCCGAATTGCAACCACAAATTTGCCTTTTATTGGTGAGTCTGGGGAGGGTTTCTGGGAAGATAATTAGATGCATCAGTCTAATGACCCAAAGAGACCTGGGCTATGGATAGGTGTCTCCCTCCATAGACATGGGCTGTGGCTTTGTTCATGTTCCCAAAGAGCTCAAACTCTTGAGGTCACTGAGTGTCTGGGGAATGGATCCAGCTCCCAGACTCTCCATATGACCTTGTGTCTTGTCTCAATGCTCCAGACTGTCTGCATCCTGGGTCTGCAGTGTCCCAGATCCCAGTCCCTTTTGAGCTGGCCCAACCATGGCAACCAGCAAAGGACACAGCTGCTCCCCACTCTCCCAGCCCAGGCCACCCCAGGCCAGCTCCAGCCCCTCCACAGCCCCAGGAGAGAGTGCTCCAGGGGCCTCTCACCACCCCACAATGACCCTTTCTCCATCACATTTTCTGCTCCTCTTTTCACCCCTCTCCAGATCTGAGCCATCAAAACAATTTCTCTGCACTTTCCTTGAAGCCCTTGAAGGCAAAATGTGTTCCAAACTGTTGTGTTTCTCATTGTTGTTCAAGGAAAAAGGGCTGGAGCTTGTAACCATGATGAGTAAGTGGCAGTGAAAGAACCAAGATAGCAAATATGAGCAAAATGAGGATCTGAGGGAGGTGATGGATCAAGTCTTTGCCTTGTCTGACTGCTCACAAACTCTTCAGCAAGCCCTGTGTTCCACAGTACTGCAGGAGATGTGACTTTATTGCCCAAACCTCCGACAGAGCAAGCTTTTCTTGGGAAAAAATATGCTTTTTGCACAGCTCAGAGAAAACAGTAGGTTCACATCAGTCTAACCTACTGCTTTTTTCCCCTTCTCCAGCCTATTATTTCTTCTGAAAAGTCATCATTTTTCCACTTGATCCACCAAGCTCTTTGTGCAGTATTACAAGGTGATAGTACATCCAAGACCCATTTACAACATCCCTTCTGACAGCATGGACATGGGGCTCAGTGTTTGGGAAGCTTTCCTTAGCTAAAAGCCTCTTCCAGTTGGATGGTTCCTGTCAACAGAGACCAGTTGTCTTGGTCTTTCACTCTCCTATCTTCCAAGGCAGTTCTAGCAAGTGAATGCCCAAGACTTTTTCCTGGGATGAGGCAATGCATCTCTTTCCTTGTACAAAACCTAAGCCAGGAATTGGCTGACTCTCTGTTTTGCCTACATGGGTGTTGTGGCTGAAATGGCAAGGACATTCTCTCTATCCCAGTGCATGGAGCAGGCTGAGTTCTCCATCTGTGTCTGTTCAAGACCAGTCAAGGTTCTACAGGCAGAATTTTGATTTCTGACTCTAACCCATTCAGTTTTCCTCAAAGAACCACACTGAAGCTGCTCCCAGTATCTATGTGCCCATGACTCAGCCCTCTCTATAGCCAACTGCCCTAGTTTAAGTAGAAAGCCTTTGGCTCCTTCAAATGTCAGACCTTCAGCACAGCATCTCCATGTCTCGTGCTGAGACAGGACTCTCCCCTAAACTTACAAGGACTCTTCCAGGCCAAGCCAACATTTAACTTGCCAAGTCCCTTAATTTTTGCTTTTTAGCCAATTTTGTCCTGTTCAACTTGAACATAAAGTTTTTAGTTCATGGAGCAATGGCATTTGGTACCAGACACCAATCTGTGCCTGCATGGCTCATGGCCAGCAGCTCTTTTCTTTGCCAAGAGTTGCATCTGTATCCAAGGAATCTCACCCCCAGATAACGACTCAGAATTCTGTTTGCTTTTTGTAGTCTTGCACAGCACAGGAACTGGTGCTGGCATCAAGGTGGAGTAGGAACAGTCCCCCCAGCAGTTGGTCTGGGAGATGTGGGGAGGCTTCTTCTCTTTGCATCGAGCTTGGAGCTGCAGACTGGCCCAGCTCAGACATCTGATGGACTTGGAGCTCAGTGCCAGAGCTAACCTGAGCCCAGTACCCAACTTCCCAAACACACCAGAAAGTTTGCTGCTCCATTTTTTTTGCCTTTCTGGAGCTGATACAACCCAGGCTGTTTTTCCTGGGCTGCTATTCATATATTCCCATGGTCCTACTTCTGCATCCTCATGGAATGCAGAGATCACTGAATGCCTGACTGGCAGATCTGATGGGAGATCAGCAATTTTCTGACCAAAAAATCCACCTATCTCATAGCTCTTTGCAGAAATGAGCTCACTTCCCTGATGGACTTTCAGGCCAGTGAATTAGTAGATCTGCTCTGACCACCAGCAGCCTGGGACCTCAGCTCATCTGGGGAGGGCTGACCCTGGGCTCCTGGGGATGAAGTGAGAATCATCATCTGTTTCTCTCCCATGACCATCCTTGTGGAGTGACTTTGCTTTCCTCATCTTGGAATGGGGCTTGCAGAAATTGGGTGCTCCAGCTTGGAGCAGTCTCTGGCAAGAGCCTGGGGCAAGGGAACAAGCCCAGCACAGCAGGAGAGGGTGTGTGAAGTACCAGGGTGCATTCAAGAACCTTTTTTGCCTTTTCTTTACCCTAAAACCCAGGCTGGGTCATTGCAAGATTTATTAGAGATCTGCTCTGGCTTTTAGGGCCCTGGCTGGGGCTGAGTGGGTGGGTGGTAACTGGAACAGATGCTCTGGAGTCGGGAATATTTCTGTCTCATCTCAATTTCTTGGAAAGCCCTGCAGAAACCCATCCCCTAATTTAATGCCTCCACTCCTTTGGGGGAACATCAAAGCCTGAAACCAGAGACCATTGGTTCCTCTCTGAGCAAGGCTTAATTTTCCCAAAATGAAGGAGGGCTTCTCCTCTCCCCAAGGGCTTAATTTTCCCAAAATGAAGGAGGGTTTCTTCTCTCCCCAAACCCAGTTCAAATCCAAGACATGCCGTGATTTAAAGGAAAAAACAAAGTCTGTTGTTTTAATCACTACAGTCACGAGGAAAACTGGTCCTTTAAGTGCAAAGCTGGGCTGAGCCTCACCTGCAGCCTCCCAGGGGGTGGGCTGGGGCAGGATCAGGCCCAGCTATAAAGAGGGTCCTTGGGCTCTTAGGGGGGTTTTGGCTCCTGGGTGGTGGTGAGTACATTTGGCACTGCAGTAGCAGAGACCTATTTCTGTCAGCCTTCTGGTGCTGTGAGGGGGACAGGCTTTTTTAGGGGATGCGGGTGATGCTTTGCTCTCGTTTCAGATGAAGGGGGGAGCTGCCAATTGCATGACTCAGGGTGGTTTAAGGAAAAGAGGAATGAAAACATGAGGGTGTTGGCTCCCACCTCCTGTCTCTCCTACTGCCAGAGTTCATACAGCTGTTTCCTTCAGCTCAAAACTTGATGCTAAAAATACTTCTGAAAACTTGGGAATGCTGGCATTCCAATTTGCCTTATTCTGAGCTTTTTCTGTGCTTTTTTTCCCCCCTTTAGTTGCTTTCTCCTTGTGCAAAGAGGCTGCCCAGGTGCTTCCCAGCTCTGTACCAGCAGCAGGGTTTGAGACAGGCCATTTGCACCCCATGGGAGGCATGGAGGGGCTGGCCAAAGGAGGAGGAGGATGGGACTGGCAAGGACAGCATGATGAGCAGAGCCCAGCTGAGTCAGAGCTGGGGATGTGACCCCTGGGAGCAGCCAGATTTACACCAGCCCCAGGCTGTTCTTGGTCCAGCAGAGAAATACTCCTCCCACTCACCTCCTCCTCTCTGCTGGCCGTGACACAAGAGCCATCCTGCTCTCCAGCCTGGAGCTGGGGGTGTTTGAGAGGGTGTTTGCCCAAGGCAGCTGGGGCATCCCATGTCGTGGGAGCTGGGGAGAGGAGCTATGGGAGCAGCAGGAGACTCTCATGCTGCATTTATCCTCTTTGCTGCTGAGCATGGTCAGAGGCTGAGCTTGGGGAAAGGCTGGATTTTGGACTGACCTGGTCGGGTAGTTTTGTTTTACCAGCCTATACAGAGCAATAGGAAAGAGAAGTAGCACATGGTGGTCTCTTCTCCATGGCATCCCTGGGGGAAACTGAGGCAGCAGACAGATGCCTTGTGTGGTCATGTGCATCAGGTCTCTCAGGGTCCCAAATCACCTCCTCCTGCTTTCACCCTGAAAAAGAGAGAGTCCAGGTGACTGTAATGCAGAGAAAAACCTTTGGGAAAAATCCATTCTGCCTGGTGACTTTGCTCAGTCTTTTTTCTCCCCCTCTCTGTTCTCCCCCATCCCTGGGGCCCTTCCCTGTGGTGAAGTGAGCTCCAAGCTGCCCTTGGGCAGTGTGCAGCCCCAGTTCCTGCTCTTCTGAGCAGTGCCCACAGTGATTGAAATGCTTTGTGGATGCTGAGATCCAGGTGCTATCGGACTTTATCTGCAATCACCCTCCGGGACACCGATCCCCAGCTGAGCAGAGAATTACTCCAAGCAGTGTTTCCTTTCAGATATTCAATTTTAACTTCCTCTTTCTTAATTTAATTCCATCATTCCTCCATTTCACCCCCAGGAAGCGATATCACATCCTGATATCCAGAGAGAATTTGCTTTGCAGGCTTTAATTTGGCTCTGCTATTAAAAGGCAAAGGAGAGGCAAAGCTCTGATTTGTCTGATGGGATCTTGGTTAGCCTCTCATTCCACTCTTCTTCCATATTTCCCAAAGCCCTGACTCCACACTGGTAATACATTTAGGAGCTCCTGGTGCTGTGTCAGGAGAGAACAGGATGCAGCCCCATCCCCTGGTCCCCATCCATCCCAGTTGGGCCCAGTGCAGGATCAGCCCCACCATCAGTTAATCCCTTAATGCTCTCTGCGAAGCTGCTGCCACACTCCCATTTCCTGAGTGTTTCTCTTCCCCCTGGAGCTATTTTTATGAGGCCTTTGTTACTTCCTAATTGTCCAAACCACTTTTCCACATTTCTCTTGATAAAGGCAGATTTTTAAAAGCAGTTCAGCATCTCAGCCATTTTAGACTCATCATCTGCTTCATCCCTTTTATTGTTTAGCAAATGGCCTACTTTTGCTTGAATATTTTTATTTCCCCCCCCAAGAGAGGGTTGATTTCCCCCCCAACCACCTTTTTTTTAACAGCTTTCTTCTACCTCTTAAATAATTCCTCTTACAGTGATTCCTTCTGCCTTTATTTCATTATTTTATTCCCACCCATTCCTCTGCTGGGCCAGCCTCTATGGGCTCTGCCTCTCTCCCAGCACTGAGACTTGGGTTTGTTTATTTTATTTCCTTTTCCTTGCAAACCTCTTGGGTTTTTTGGGGGGGTTCATTGCATTTCTCAAAGAAAGGGAAGTGCTGGTGCTGAGTTTCATCCACCCACAGTGATGTGTTAGGGAGCACAGGGGGCTGGTTGGCATCACAGTTGGCTATACAGAGCAGGTTATTGAGGTTGTTACTTTTCCAGTAAAAGTGACATTTTTTGGCCAAAAAAAATGTTCACATACAATCACTGTCCATGCACAGCTTCAATGCTTCTCTGGTGCTTCCAGAAAAAAACAGTTATTGGAGGAAAATCCCAACAGTCCCTTGGTCCCTAACCCCAGTGAAGGGGGAATTTGGTCCCTAAATGGAGATTTTGGAGTTGCCTGGGGACCACTTGAGCAAATTATTTCCTATCAGAGGGAAGGAAATGGAAAGGAGACAAATCACATTGCTGCAATACAGTGTTGTTTCCAAATATTGAAATAAGGGACGTAAAAGGAAAGGGAACTTTTCATCTTGGAGGCAAACAAAGCCTTTCCCTCCAGCTGAGGTAGGTGAGTTAAAAAATCCCTCTGGAGATGATGCTGTATCCCACCTTGGTACAACCGAGCCCTGGATTGATGGTTTGTGGGAAACTCTGCTATAAACTTGACAGAAACAAAAGCTTTTACATTTGCTGTTTAAGACTTTTTTTTTTATGAGGGAAACAAAAGATGTCAGGAAGACTAAAGTTTAGGTTTGAAACAAGCCTTTCTATTAAATCTCCTGAGGATTCAAATTGGTGTTTCCTTGGCTGCAATAGCAACATTCAGTTGGATTCTGGGTGTAACAAGTGATATTTTAAGATTAAAGATATGTACAGCACATCCCCTGTGCCTGCACAGAGCTAAGTGGAAATGGCAGGACAAGCACGTCTGTCCTCCAAGCACGTGTAGACTGTCTCTGAGCTGGGGAAAATTAGGGCAGCACAGACTGAGATGCCTTGGTGGAGGATGAGGATGGAGGGAAGGATCCAGCTGGTGAGGTCTGTGCATGCCCACAGGCTCCTTGTGTCTGGCTTCTTCTTCCTCACAGTGCCACAGCCATGAGTGTGGGACAGGAGGTAGGACTGGGTGGGTGAGAAGGCTGCCAAGTGCACAACCATATAGTAGCCACTAGAGAATCCACACTGAAGAGCAATGGGATAATGTCCTAAATGGGGAATAGCTTCCTCTGCCAGGATTGTCCCAGCAAACCCACTGCCAGCTGGGATTTCCTCACTGGTGCTGGTTAATGCAAATGCTGCCCAAGGCTTTTCTCTAGGGACTGCTCTTAATTGCCTGGAGAGTCTCTGATGTCTAGTAAAGACGATACTCACAGCACGGCCTTTTCCTCAGAGGGGCCATTAATTATGTCTTTCACTCCTCTCCCAGGCTGCAGATCCTCACCAACCCTGTCAGAACATAATTCGCTTCAGATTCCTATTATTACTGTCAAATTTGGTTCCAATTGCCTTGTAAGGTATAAAATGACAAGGGAAGACACACCAGCTGTCTTGGGCACAGGGAGGGTGATTGCACAAACCTTTTTTTCTCAGGAAACTAGGTACCAACACCTCCCCTTTTTTTTTTTCTTTTTTATGTTTTGTTTCTCTAGAGCTCAGCACATTCATCCTGGCATCACTGAGGGACAGCAGGAACACAACCACCACAGCATCTCTCCAGCCCACAGCAGCATCCAGGGACACCCTCTGGGGGCACTTGCCATGGTCTTGGAGCACTGTTGAACTGCTGAAAACCTGTCTCAGCAGAAGTCAACAAGGCTGACTTGTCCTGGAGTCACAGGAAAAGCTCCTGAACCAAACCCAACCCTGAATTCTTTGCTGAGCTGGAAGCACACAGTGAGCAGCACAGTGGGAGATGTTCTCAGTCTCAGGATTTCACACTGGGGGGTTACATGGGTTTTAGCTATAGGATAATTCCTTTTTGGTTTTCCTCAAATAACCTCTGGGGTGTGCAGAGTTTGGTGCTTTCAGGGACCAAGATCACCTCTATTTTGAGGGCTCACCAACCAGTTAAAGGGGCATCTCCATCCCTTCCCTGGGATGCTCCAGTGTCCCTGCTCATGTACAGTTTGGCACTTGTCATCTGCAGGGGAAAAAAAAGGAAGAAAAATTACTTTACAAGGCAGGGGAACAGTGTCCATCCTTTGTCACCCTCCCAGCGAGTGCTGGGAAGAGCAGGAGCAGCCACCTAGGGCTGGAGGAGGAATCCTCAGTGTCCAGGTGCATCTTGACTCTGCAACAAACTAGAATAGAAGATTAAATGTTTTCTCTCCCTTTTTAGAGTGTCTCATGCTTTATTTATGGCTCTCATTGAAGGCAGGGATGTGGGCAGAATA
>NW_008665240.1:13615-16500 GCF_000695815.1 Acanthisitta chloris | reverse complement strand
AAAGAGTTATGGAAGGGAATAACTTCTAGCAGCAAAGCCAGGGATGTGCTGAGCAAGTGGCACAGGGACAGGAACCCATCCTGGATGGGGAGCATCCAGTCTTAGAGCAAAGCATGGCTCAGGAGTTGGAATACAGGAAACTTGAAGAGAAAACAGGGATCCAGTGGTGGATGAGGGCTGGGAATTGGATGCAGGCAGAGAGACAGGGGCAACTGATCCAACATGACCTTGGCCAGGCTGTGCCTGGGTGCAAGAGCCTGAGCTGGAGTGTCCTGCAGCTACCAAGACACCCAATGTGGAGGTGAAGGATGAGGACCAATCTGCACTTGTCTGTCTGGGAGGACACCTTTTATGGGCTGCTCTGTCCCTGTGGAGGAACTGACAAAGCAACTGCAAGGAAAACTCTCCTGAGTGCTTGGAGGCTTCACTTTCCTCAGCCCATCCTCGCTGGCTGGGTTGGAAGGCTGAAGCTGAGAGGATGGAGAAGGGAGTGGGTTGATATGAAGGTGTTCAATTCCCTTTGCTGCCTGAGGATCCAGCCCCAAACCCAGTGTGCAACTGATCTGAACCCCTGAAGCCATTTTGGGGGTGCAAACTAGAAGAATCTCTTCCTTTCAGAGCACTTCACAGCCTGCAGAAGTTGTTTGTGCTGCTTCCCCCTGACACAGAAAGGTATGCCTCACTTCCCCTAGTGCAGAGTAACCAGGGAAGGAGAGCAATGAAATTAAATCATCTTCCTCCACAGAGCACCAGAATGCCAAAACCAGCCAAGATCCAGCTGAAAACTAGATCACCAGTGTGTCAGGTGATTTGGTGGCACCTCTCTTCACTTTAACATGCCAAGAAGCTGGAAAGCCAGAAATGCTGGAAGTTGGGCTGCCAAGGTGCAGAAGCTTTGCAGACAGAGCTCCATGTCTCCGAACAGATGTTGCTCATCCCACTACACCAGCACTCATCTGCTTCACAGATGTCCCTGACTAATGAGCAGCTACTTTGTACTTCTTCCCCTTGTGCTGTGGGTCATCCCAGGTCTGAGAGATGTAAAAATATTCATGGACTGTGTTAGCTCGGCACAACTCAAAAGGTTTTGCTGCGTTTTGGGGAGCTCTGGTCCAGTGACTGACCAGGGAAGTGGATTTGGAGTCTTTTAAAGTTCCTTTTAAACCTGGAATGAAGCAGTAGTGTTGATGCATGGTATATCCCTCGCTTTTCCTCCAGCAAACTCTGTCTCAGGGTTTTGGATGCTGCAGCCACAGGATTCACTCACTGTGGTGGAGGATCCGTACAGGAGGTGGTCTGAGAGCCTCAAACTCATTGTACTCAAGATGCTTCAGTGACAACATCTGGTCTTTTTCAGACGAGGGACTTGGAAGGGAACAAGCCTCCTACCTCTGACATCTCCACTGAGCCACATTATTAGTTTTGGCGATTAAATAGAAACCCGTTTGCAGGTGACAATGCTGTAAAAATAAGTAGGTACCAGAGCCGACATTGTGAAAATGAGGCAGGAGCACAGAGCTCAGGCAGCATACATAATCCGTGGGGAAATAAGTGTGTGAATAATGAATGGGCACTGGAAAAATAAAATACATTATTGTGGTAAAGATAAGTCTATTAAAGTCTTGCTGCAGAGCCTGCCTGATAGATTACTGAGCTCTCTGCCTCCGGCTGCAGCTCTTCCCTCCACTCAGCTGTGTGCCCCCACCTGAGCATCCACCCAGAGTGGGCTTGCCAGGCACCCTGACTCGCCTGGGATGGACACCTTGGACCTTCTTGGCCTCTTTTTCTGCTTCCCATAAATGCCCTGCAGTGGCTTTTAGGTGAGTTCCAAGGAATCACCCATGGGAATGGGAGCTGGGTGCAGGCAGGAGTACAGCCCCTGAGTGCTGCAGGGCTCAGTCCCTGAGCGTTGGTGGGGTTTCCATTTAATCCCACCACAGGCTCTGTCCCCACCCGTGCTCTGCTCAGCATCCCAGCATGGGGACCAGGTTTGCTGCCGAAGGGGAGAAACCTCCTGCTTGCCAAATCCAGTTACTGTGGTCAGCTGCAGGAGGCAATGGGGCTGGCAAAGCTCAACCATCCCCCTGTGTGCCCATGCCCTCTTTTTTCACCTCCTGGCACCACCCATTGCACCTTCATTCAAGTCTGAACTGCCTCAAGATGCCCAGAACCCAGCAAGAGGTAGTGATGAGGGCTTGAAGGTCCTGGGAGCCTTCATCCTTTCATCACCCTCCTCTGCACACACCTGGGCAGGGAGTCCCCAGATGGGTACTCATGTCCCATGGGATGCCCACAGCCATCTCCCTTGCTTCCCTGTGTCCAGTTCTTCTTGCAGAGAGACTGAGGTGTTAGAAACTCTCTCCCTGCCCCATCAGCCCTGCCGGGATATGAGTTCTGCTGTTGCTGCTGCTCCAGAGGATAACTCACTCTCTGGGTCCTCCTTGAGCTCCAAACCAATTCGATCTGAGCAGGTGGGGTGACCTGGATAGCAAAAGCTGTTTCTCTGCTCCATTAACCCCAAAGCAGCAGCAGCCAAGAACACCATGTGCCAGGCAGGACCTCGTGGGTGGCGCGTGCAGGCAGGGACAGGTTCGCACCTCGGGGTGGGCTGGCAGCTGGCACAGCCCAGCCCCAGGCTCAGCCCCACTGCGAGCTGAGCCAGGCTTTGCTGCCCTAATTAGAAACACCCAAATTAATCGGTGTGTTGCTTTTCCATCACAGCCTCTCCAGCTCTGACAAGAGCCTGTGTTGTTCTGCACTGACCTGAAACGATTTGTCAGCGGTCACTTCAGCCGTGGCGAGGGACGGTGTCTGCTCCCATTACAGCTTTCCCTTCTGATCTGAGCTTGGCTTCCCTGCTTGTTTTTTTTCTTCCCAAAGAAAAG
>NW_008665240.1:10522-13564 GCF_000695815.1 Acanthisitta chloris | reverse complement strand
TCACTTTGAATCAAAGTCTTTCCCCTCCAAACCAGCTGGTGTGGTTTGGAGAGATTTTGCCCATTTCCTCTTGAACTTCTCCAGTATGTGACTTGGGCAAAGTGGGGTGAAATGGGGTGTGGGGCCAGCACCCTCAGCTCTGTTCTGTAGATATGAGGGGACAAACTGCTGCATGATGATGATTGCCCATCAGCTAAACTCCTGCCGTGTGACAGATCCGGGGAAGTGGCTTTGGGGTCTTCCTCCCTACACTGCAGTTTGGAGCTGTGACAGTTTGGGCTGTGACTGAGCATTTATCACCACAAACAGGGCAACTGGAGTTGGAGGCTCTTTATGTTCTCAGCTGAGGCACAGTCCTGCTCTTTGATGGGGAGACTGCAAGGACAGGTAGGGGTCAGTCTTTTCTCCCAGGTAACAAGCAACAGGACAACAAGAAATGGCCTCAGATTGTACCAGGGGAGGTTTAGATTGGATATCAGGGAAAATGTCTTCACAGAAAGGACTGGCCAGCACTGGCACAGGCTGCCCAGGGCAGTGGTGGAGTCACCATCCCTGTAGGGATTTAAATGACATATAGATGTGGCACTTGGGGACATGGGTTAGTTGTGGTCGTGGCAGTGCTGGGTTAATGTTAGACTTGATGACCTTAGAGGGTTTTTCCAACCTGAGTGATCCTATGAATCTGTGCCAATGCTCCCACAAGGAGCTGCAGGGAGCAGCCACAGCTAAGTGGGGCTGCTGCAGTCAGTAAGTGCATGTGAGTGTGCAGGGAGGGGCAGCTGAAGCAGCTCAGGGGAATCCTGCCTGTCTCTGCTGTGTGCCTGCAGGGGCCATGGCACGGGAGGGCTGTCAGCAGGGAGATGCTGCACAGTGTGTCTGTGAGGAGAGGTAGGAGCAGAGAAATCTGTGCCTTCACAGATTTGGTTGGGCTGTTTAGCTGGCTGTCTGCCCCCAGAAAAGCACCACAATTCATCCCTGTTTATGCTCCCTGCCCTTCTCCAGACAGATGTCAATCCCTCTGTTCATCCAGCTACTCCCTGGGAATGGGATTGGTGAGTAGGGCACAGATCAGCACTGAACAGAGGTGAGAGCTCAGCTGGAGCCTGGAACTGTCCCTGCCATAGAGCATTTCTTTGTGGGAAGCTGCACCTCTGTGGTTGTCACTGCTGAAAGACAGCAAAAGAGAGAGAGGGATCTGCTTTGGGATGGTCATGGAACCTTTAGTGAAGGGTGAGGTGGCCCTTTTGGAGCACGTGAGTGCTGCTGAGCATAGTTTCCTTGCTCAGATCTGCATCAAAGCTGCTCAGGGATGTTCTTTTAAAGCAGCCTGGGGTAGCACCCCCAGTCACAGCACCCAGTGCTGGCATTGTGTGAGGGGAGCCCTGGCTGGCTCCATCCCATAATGATGCTCACAGACTCATCGGCAGAGCTGCAGCTTGCCCTTATCCATGAGCTGCCATGCCCTGGGGAAGGCACTGGGAAGATTCCTACAGCAGAGAGGAAGCACCAGCCCCGGATTGGTGTTTGAAGAATGAGTTCGATACGCGTTGTGTGATTTGGGGAATTGCAGGGGGGAGGATGGTGGAGGAAATGGCAGCTCAGAATATTGGGGGCAAAATAACATCAATAACGAAGAGAGCAAGAAGGAAATCAGGCAGGGCTGCCCATCAGCTTGCTGATTTAAGATTCACTTTGAAAACCTCTTCCCCTTCAGGGGAAGCACGTGCCTGCCCCACTGCCAGCCGACCCGTGTGCTTCTCCTCGAGGAGTGTCCTGCTCCCCAAGGAGGTGTTTGGGCAGGGAAGGACTGCAGGAGCTGCTGGTGTGTTTACAGCAAAGTTGAGTTTTGCAGTCACTTGGGAACAAGAGGTAGGCTGGCAATTCCCACTCCCACGGCCCCATTGCACCTTGGTAATGGAGTGTGGGGCTGTGTGTGGCTTTGTGCTGGGTTAACAGCTGGGGCTCCAGCTCAGGGTGGTCATGGGGAAAGGGCTGCAGTGAGTCTCAGTGAGAGGATCAGCCTTGGTGCAGCAATCCAGACACATCCCCCCCCAGGGATGAGCTTCAAAGGCTCTCCTGCCTTAAATACCTTTCCTCCTTGTAGCCTCTGCTTTGCATTTTCATTTTTCAAACACCTCATAATCACACTAATTAATACATTCTGGGATAATTCTTCCTGGCTTCCATCACATTTAAATCAGCATTTATTAGCATATTGCCATGTCTGTGGTGTTTGTTCAAGTCCAGCATAACCTTGTGCTTCATTACGAACCCAGGAACTATTTTGGAAAGAAGCTGGAGAGCAGTGAGCTGCCATCAGGTCACCTGCCTTTATTTTCCTCCCAGATCATTAGAGCCCTTTTGGGTACCACAGTAGCATCTTGTAGCACGGTGCCCACACTCAGCTGCAGCCAGCCCATTCATAGTCCATATTCAGCCCCCAGGCATTTCACTGGAGCTGAATTTGGTGTGGCCAGTGCTGTCTCATGCGTCTGGCTGACCCACCAGCTCTCCCTGAGGCTTTGCATTATCTCCTGGAGTGAGCAGTTCACACCTTGGTGCCAGGGGCACCCCCTTCCCCAGCTGCTTCCTTCTTCCTGAAGGTGACACCATTGGGTAAGGAGAGACTGGCTAGTGCTGTTTGAAATCATCCCTTGCAGCCAAAAGAGGTAGTTTTGCCCTTTGATCCTCCTCTCTTCTCACCTTCCCTTGTGCCAGCAGGAGTGATAGGCTGAGCTGTGGATGGGACAGGATGGGCACATGGGTGGCTTATACTCCCCAAGCCCATCTGTTGGAGCACACAGCAGCTTACACACCCTCCTGCTCCACCCTTGGGAAGGTTGGGGGAGCAGGAGGTTCTCTGGGTCCATGAGACATGGAGTGGGAGACTGTATGCCCATCCCTCCTGCCTGGCATCTTTCACAGGGGGCAAGTGGATGTTTAAACCATTTGACAGCCAGATTTCTGTGTCTGGGGAGGTGGCGAGGTTTGGAGGCTGTACTACAGGAATCACTCAAGATTTTGGCTTTCAAGTTTGGGATC
>NW_008665240.1:1799-10340 GCF_000695815.1 Acanthisitta chloris | reverse complement strand
GCAGTCATCGATTCTCGGTGTCAGCGCCGGGGCAGGTCGGGCCCCGCGCCCCCAGCGCCGAGCGGGGTGCGCAGCAAAAGTCAACCACATCACCGTCACAGCCATTAATCTTAATTAGAGGTGCCAGGGCGGGTCGGAGCAAATATTCCCCATCTCATCTCAGCTGTCAAACCGAGGTCCCGCAGGGCTGAGCCCCTCCGTGCCCTGCTCGAGCTGCTCCGCATGGGCTGGGGGACCAGATGTAGCCCCCAGGGAAGGATGGGGAGTAAGCGGGAGGAGGTGTGCAGAAGCTTTTCTTTTTAAAGCCAGCACAGATATTGGAGCTGTGTCCTTGCTGGGACAGCAGCTGTCTCCCTCTCCCTTTCTGTTCCAACAGCAGCAGCTCCAGGACCACCATCACCTGATGGAGAAGCCTCCAAAAGGAGCAGGAGACAGCTCAGGCTGCAGCACCACACCAGGATTAACACTATCCCTAATTTTTTCCAGCAATGGTTGTTTGAATTGAAAATCTCAGAGACTTTTGCCTCTGGCTAGCACATTCCCCCTTCTCTGCACTTCTTCTGAAAACATTCCCAAAATATTCGTGGGGGGGTTTTCCCAGCTGTCTGGCCATTTAGAAGGGCAAAAAAAAATGATCAAATTCCACCGACTGCTCAGTGCATGAGCCTCTGCTGCTGCATTAGCTGTATCAGCTTGGAAAATGTATCCTTCAATCAGTTTAAGCCCCTAGGCTTGATGTAATTTTACTGCTGCCTTCTCTCTAAGGTACTTTTATGGCTGCTATCTCTAAGTATTTACAGACGGGGAGAGCAGCAAAGTGAGAAGAGACTTTGCTCACTTTGTCCCCGACATGGGTGGCAGCTCCAGGGTTGGCAGATGGGGCTTTTCCCCTCATGATTCACAGGGACCCACAGTAGGACCCATGCTGCTCACTGTCACAGGCAAGGAACCTGTTTCAAAACCTCCAGCCTTGACAGGAATTGTGGCATTTACTGGTCCTTAAATCCTCCCATCCTCACTCTTCCTTCTGGGAATGCAATTTGCTGTGGGTGCAGCTCCTCACAAGGATGCTGTTTAATCTCTGCTACCCCTTCCATCCCTCAAGTCCTCTCTTTAAAGTCCAACATCAGGTTTTCAGGAGGAAAAACCACCCTGGAGATAAGTGAAACTGCAAATCAGGTTGTGATGCTGCATAAGGAGGCACGTGCTTGCCCACGCTGAGAGCTCCACACGCTGCCGGCATGAACTGATGGTTTTCTGTCAGTCTGTAACACTGAGAGCTCCACACGCTGCCGGCATGAGCTGATGGTTTTCTGTCAGTTTGTAACTGAGTTAGATTTTAAAACAAGTGCAGAATAAGCACCAGAGTTAGGCATATGTTTAATCTGAAGTTCATGAGACAAAAGGACCTGCTTAAAGTTAAGCATGCGCTTAACTGCTCTTCGAGGTGGGCCAAGTTTGCTGAATCCAGCCCTGCAGTGAGCTTTTTAAATAGAGCTAATTGCACATTGTGTGTAATGGGCAAGTTCTTGCCTCCAAAATCACCAACAATTAATTATAGGGAAAGTTCTTTAGCAGCTGCATAATAGCCACCAGCGGTGCTCTGCGGTGGTCCCCGTTACAGCTGTCTTTGCAAGGGCCGTGGCATTTTGCTCACTAGATATAATAAGTGGCCTGTTAAAGCAGGATGGGGACTCTGTTTCAGATACCTGAGCCTTGTCCCACTGGGGTGTGTTGGAGTGAGACTCACAGCTGAGGGGAACCAGAGCAGGGAGAGTAGAAATGATGGGACCCCTTGCCATGAGCATCGCTGACCTGCAGCACTCCCTGCTCGCCTTGCATGCTGCAAACAAGGTAATTTCTGCTTACCTGGTTCTTCTCCCTCTCTCCAGTTCATGCATGGAGGGGATCCCTGCTGTCTCTGCTCTCTGTACCCTCTGCCAGAAGCCTCATCATCCCTCTCCTCCATCACTTCTCATTGACTCCTGGGCTACTTGGGTTGGTACCTCCAGAAGTGTCCCGTGTCTGAGGGTAGTGTTGTAGTGTCGTCTGGGGATGCTCAAGCAGGTGGGATGTAGCAGAGCTGAAGTGGCACACCTGGGAGCTGCAGGGATAGCCAAGCCTTGAATCCTGGGGCCATTCATCCCCACTTGCTTTTAAGCTGAACCCTATGAAACAGCCCATCCCAGAGCCAAGGGTCTTGAACTTCAGCCAGCTTCTCTTCCCTCAGGTGAAACCTGTCCCAATCTCACCCCATGCCCATGCAAGACTCTCTTAACTGCTTTTTATAACCTAGATTTTATCCCACCCTGCAGTTAATTGAAGGTCATTTACCCACATGACCCCAGAACTACCATGACCTCCTCCAGCGTCTGCTCTTGGATTTTGACATGTCACATCCAATTCTCCCTTTTCCAGTCATTTTAGAATGCCCTTTGTGGACTGAAATGCTCCAGATTTGGATGGCAGAGATGGGAGAGCAACAGAAAACTTTTCCTGTGATTTTGTAGGTGTCCTTTCATCCCATCCCTGGAAGGCACGAGGGATGCCCACCAAACCGATGTGTTCTCTGCCAGGTGGAACAAAGCCCACCTGGCCATCCCTCCATCCTCTGCCTCTCTATTTAGCCAGCTCTGAGGCAGAGCCACTTGTTGCCTTGACCATGCAGGCGAAGGTAAAGTTGTTAATGCAGTAAATGAAATTCATTAATCAAGGGGGAGAGAAAGTCCTGAAGCGAAGAGCACTCATTCATCCTCTCACTGACATGTCTAATGGGGCTTTTGTTTTCCTGCATCTTCATTGTGTCTTGTCTTGCAGATGCAGAAATTTCAGGTCTGAGCTGAGTTGGAAATTCCAGCAGAAGAAAGACAAAAATCCCTCTCCCCACCTCCCTTTGCATCCTCCAAACTGGGAAGGTTGCTTAGTGACAGCGTTTCTGCTCTCACTAACTCTCTGTGAGAACCTGAGCACTTAAAAGCAAGAAAATGGCTATTTAAGGACATGATAACTCATGTTCGTTGGTAGCAACCAACAAGCTGTTTGTTCTGAGAGCAATGGGGATATTTTCACTCAGGAATTAAATCTGGAGGGGAAGAGTAACGGCTTTGGTGGGAACTTTGCCTTGTCTGCACCTTGTCTGCAAACACAGCCTGGGAGGTGAGTGTGTGCAGGGACCTGCATGCACACATTGGGGGATTTTAGCCCAGTTTGTGGCCATGGAGCCCAATGGGCACAGCCTGGTGGATCCACACACCTGTGCCTCAGTCTCCCTGCCCTGTGCAGGAAACTCAGGACCTTACTGTAGGGACAGTTAGCTGCCACATCTGGGAGTCCAGCACTGTGGATCCTATCCCAGGCACGATGCTGAAGAGCTGATCCCAATTTTACTTGCAGCACCAAGACAAAGGAGCAAGGGGAGCTCACTCAGCCCTTTACAAGCTCATCCCTCACTTGGCTTTACCCAGGCAAGTTCCCAAACGGATCAGGCAGATCCTGTATCCCACACTGTGGCTCTGGTGCCCATCCCCAGCAGCAGAGCCTGAATGCAATCATTCCCTCTCCTCGCTGCCAACCAGCTCCATTTATTTTTTTTATTCCACTGTTGTTGGGATTGCTATTCTGTGATCCCATTTAAAATCATTGATTTACCACAGAGTCCTCAATAAGCAATTTGGAGCAATTGAAGCTGTTATCTTGCTATAGATCACATGCTGCTGGGAACTGGGGGGAAAGGGGGAAGGAGAGGGAAAATAAGAAAGAAAAATGGCTGGAGCTCCCCACAGCCAACCTGGATCCACTCCACATTCCATTCCACATCCCTAAGGCATGTGGAGGTCTGAAGGAGGTTTGCATGTTATGGTCCAGGATTGGGAAGAGGGGGTTTGCTTCCTTTAATTAAGTATTATCCCAGGCTCAGAATTAGAGCTGCCCAAACCCAGAGGCACAAAGAGAGTGGGATTTGGGATACCTGTATCTTTTCAGCCACAGCCATTAGCTGGGAATCAAATCATATGAGCCCAGAGAATCTGCCCCAGAGAGACTTTGCTTTCATGCTAATGGATGGAGAACTCTCTCCTGATCATAACCTACAATGCAAAGCCTAAATACAAAATCAGGTTATAGAGTGAAGACCTGGCAAATGTGTGCACTGCAGCGATTTGAAACAAATTGTGGACGTTTTGAGTGTGGAGAGAAAATAAAACACTTATAAAACAGCTACCTGAGAGCAACAGTAATGACAGCTTTAAAAACACACTAATGTAATGATTCAACTGCTTTCAAGAGGGTTTGGGAGCTGCTTTTGGGGGCAGAGCTGTGAGGGAGGGTGCTGTGCCCTGGTTGCATTCACAGTGTACACAGACCCTTCATCTAGGCAAAGTGATGCTGTCAGCTGTGGTGGGACCAGAAATGATGTTTCTTGGTGAAACGACACTGAAGTTGTTGCTGCTGCTCCCAGAAAGCCCTGGTTTGTCTTTCTCACACCTCCAATGCCTTCTGTTTACACTGCCTGAAATGGAGATGACCTGTGGTGCTTCCCATGTGCTCTCCTACTCACCCAGGCACACACTGCCCAGTCTGTGTGGATTCCCACACAGTGTCTGGTGCAATCCCAACCCACAGAGAGGGCAGGGGCCAGCCAAAAACCCAACAAAGTGGCCCAAGGAAATACCTCAGCAAAACTTGCAAGCTGTAAAGCCAGCTGAGAGACCAAATCCTTGAAACTTCCCCCAGATGGGATCTTTTCCATGCTGGAGGGCTTCCTTCTGGCTTCAGGGATGCTGTGCCATCCTCCCTCTACCAAGCAACCCAGGGCCCTGCTCCTGCACCCCCCAGCTCCCCTCCAGCTTTTTTTCAGTGGCATTTTGGCATCTGCAACTGTTGGTAGAGCTGAGTCAAGGCCACCCCCCTCAGAGACCTCTACACACTCAATATCTCCTTCTCAGTTATGCCAACAACAGATTTATTTGGGCTTTTTCTTCTTCCTGGTTTGGAGTAGTTCAGGGAAAAAAATCACTTTCCAGAGACATCATCTGTGCTCCTGCTCTTTTCCAGTCAGAAATCAAAAGGGCTTGGGTTGATTTCCAGCTTTTTAAGCAAAAAATAAATAAATGCAATCAAAGGACGTGTCAGGGGGGAAGAAACTTCAGATCAAAAGATTGAAGCTGCTTATTGCAAGCCAAGAAAACATGTCAAAAGGAAATATTTTTATTTTTGAATGTGTTTTTTCTGTCCTTTTTCTCCTGGAGTGTCTGGGTGTTTCAGCCATGAAACAGGTGAAGCAGGTACAAATCCAAGGCACTCCAAGCAAACTCCTGGGATGCAAAATGTCCATCACTGCCCATTGCAATAGCCAGGGCAATGCCTCCCCAGCCTGAGCAGCATCTCTGCCACTGCCTGATTTTGTGCTTCACCCTTGGGGTTTGAATGTCACTGAGGCAGGCAGTATCCATCAATCTTCAACAGACAGAGGGCAGGTTTAGGTTAAGTATTGGCAGGAAATTCTTCCCTGGGAGGGTGCTGAGGCACTGGCACAGGTTGCCCAGAGAAACTGTGGCTGCCCCAACCCTGGAAGTGTTCAAGGCCAGGTTGGATGGGGCTTGGGGCAACCTGAGCTAGTGGAAGGTGTCCCTGCCCATGGCAGGGGGTAGAACTAGATGGTCTTTAAGGTCCCTCCCAACACAAACCATTCTGTGACTGTGATACAGCAGATCCTTGTGGGTATCTAGGGTGGGGAGAGGTAGCTTAGGAGAATGCACTGATTCCCCATGGAGCTGCCTCTGCTTTTAGATGTTTCTGAACCTCCTGGTCAATGCCCAGAGTGGCTGGGATGAATCAGGAGGAATTATGATCAGCATAATCAGGGGGGTGAATGGGTGAGCATGTGGAGAAGAAGCACAACCCTTAGCAGCCACTGGAGAATCAACAGTGGGACTCAGAGCTGCCCATAGACCTTGCAGAGGGGATGGTGGGTGCAGGTCAGTTCTCACTGGGTGCCTCTCTGTGTGTCCCAGTTCATGTCGCATCTCACCAGCTCCATAAACTGGTGGTTTGAGTTACATTGGTCCAGAAACAGCATTTTTTCCCCTCCCACTGCAGATACAACTCAGAGAATCCTCCTCATTCACTAAACAATCCCAGGGCCATTTGATAGCAGCCACCAGCACGGCATGAGCAGCAATTTTTCCTCATTTTGCTTAACTGTGTGTGCGGGAGAGCAGCAAAGGCTTCGTCTCCATGTACCTCCCCAGACCTAAACCAGAACGATGTTTATTAATCTGCTCAGCAGGGTCCTGCCAGACAAAATGTATTTTACTGGTGAGACAGAAAGCAATGGGCTCCCAGGAACCAGCAGTATTATTTACATGGCATTGATCGGTGCAGAGCTTCTGCTGGCTCAGCACTTTGGACCCCTGGTTTTCATCAGCAGAGTGCTTAACCCTTGGCTAATTGGATTTGCCGTCGTTAGAGTGATCTATGCTGCCTCCAATTATTCTATGCATGGTCCCAGCTGGGCACCCACTGCTTTTGACAGGGACAGGGAGCCAAAAGGCCTGAACTCCTACAAGGTCAGGGTGGGCAAAAGTGTCCTGGTGTGTTGGACATCAGCTCCCTGGTCAGAAGCAGTGACAGAGCTGGAGATGGTGGAAGTTTGGGCTGAGGGAGGATTTTATTTGCCCTGAAGTGGGTGTAGATTTTACTGTCCTAAATGGCACCTTGCAAAGGACAGAACTAGGCCCTGTAAATCCAGGGAGAGGGACAGACAGAGTGTGAAAATTGGCTGTGTTTAATTACTGAGCAGTGAATCATTGTTGCATAAATTAGGCTGTATCTGAGACTGCAGCCCTGAGCCTACAGGCTAGGGACACAGTAGTGTCAAGGTAAACTGAGGCACAAAGGGGTGAAGCCAAGTTCACAGGGCCACTCAGGGGTTTTTTGAGGGACTGGGGCTCTGCATCTTGTCCCCATCATCCCGGATCATGATAGAGATGCTGTTTCCATCCCAGTCTTATCTTTCCAGATTCATTCCAGTTTGAGCCATTTTTTCCTCAAGGCCGAGCTGGTTTCCCCACTGTGGAGGTCTCCATCCTACAGATCAATTCCTTAAGAGTCCCAATGAAGAGAGTGACAACAACAACAACAAAAAAAGTTGTGAACCCTCTAATTTGCAAGGAATTAAGATCCATGGTGTCTTCCAAAAGGCTTTATTTTCCCTGGACTGGCACGAAAAATCCACTCAGTGTTTTGGCCCCAGATGTAAGGAGACCCCAGGAGCTCAGCTGTCTTTCATAAGTTAGAGATTTGAGAGATGTTTTCTCCCACAGGGAGAAGGAAGGGCCCCAGCCCTGCACAGCCCTCACAGCCTTGTTTTCAATCATGTCCAACTGGAACACTTTAATCGGACGTAATGCGGAGCCCACAGACGGGTAATTGGGTGCCGTTCCTGAGCCGTGTCACAGGAGGTCAGACAAGATGCTCTTTCATGCCCTTTAAATCCATGAACTAACAAAATTGGGGCTTTTCTTTGGCTGTGCTGCTGGGACAGCAGCAGCAGCATCTGCTGCCTGCCCTGCCTGGCTCTGCCATGGATCTGGGAATAGCTGGATTTAGCAAACCATCACTGGGTGTTCACTGCATCCCTCTGCTCCATTGCTGTGGGTGAGTGCTCTGTGTCCACTCCAGCACAGAGCTGGGGAGGGGATCATGACATCCTTTGGTCCCACCCATTGGAACCCCATGAGGACACCTGGGTCAGCTCACCAATGATCCCAGTGGCAGGGCAGGAGGAAACTACGGGAAATTATTCCCCCCAGTGCTGAGTCGGTGAAATGAAAATGAGTGTGTTGCTTTACGGGAAGCCAGGAAGCTCGTTTAAAATGCAGCTGTGGTTGAAGGGATCTCCCTCTCCTAATGCTATAGTGATAATGCCTTTATGCTGCAATGAAAGCCCAGAGCAGGTCTGGGGGAGCAGCCGTGGGAGCTGGGAGCATGCCTGGCTGTGCCGAATCACAGATCCCAGAATGGTTTGAGTTGGAAGTGACCTTAACGCTCATCTCGTCCAACCCCCCTGCCATGGGCAACAACACCTTCCACCAGAGCAGAGAAACCTTGGAAATGCCCCAGAATTCCAGCCAAGCTGAGGGAAGTCCTGGAGAGCAGCAAAAGTTCCCAGCAAACCCTGAAAATCTCCTCAATGGGCTCCAGTCCTACTGTCCCTAGAAAGTGCTGAGGAATTCCTAGAAAATGGGAGGAAATTCTTAGCAGGATCCTAAATCCTTGAGGAGACTCCCCAGTGCTCCTGGATAATTTGAGAACCTGCAGCCCACTCCTCACCTTAGGGCTGCTGGAGGAGGGGGGTGTCACATGCAGCTCCAGCTCCTCCCCCTGCATCTGCAGCTATGCCCATGGGAATATTTAGGCAGCACAGAAGGACTCATGGTTGGGAGGAGGGGAACAGCTTCCCAGCACAGAGGAGCCCCAAAAGTTTGGGATTGGATGCACTTTCCTAGTCCTGCTCCCTGAAGTCACTCGGGAAACCCATCC
>NW_008665240.1:680-1760 GCF_000695815.1 Acanthisitta chloris | reverse complement strand
GGATCTTCGCTGAGCCAGGCAGAAAACGCAGCCGCGAGCCCGAGAAATAATGGTGCAATTACCAAAGTAATTATATCCTGGCTGCCGCGCAAATCCTGCCCCGTTAATGTCAACAGTGAGGGGGGCAGCGTGTGGGTCCTGCCTTCATTAAACTCCCCCAGCCAGCCAGAGGAGCTGACTGCACAGAGGCTCTTCTTATCACTTGTATTCCTGGAAAATAAAACTCCCACGCTGCCGGGAATATCCCTCCATCCCCGCTGGCAGCTCCAGATGCAGGACCTCGGTGGTGGAAACAGTGGAACAGGGATGAGAAACTAGTTGGATCCTTCACAGACACTTGGGGTTTGTGGTCCCTGAATAAGTCCCATCCTGGGGACAGAGGTGCACGTAGAGGATATATGGCTAGAGGCATCCCAAGGGGAGCACAACAGGATTGTGCTGGGGTGAGACTGGGGAAAAAGGGCCCTGATTGCTGTTGCCTGTTGAGAGAAAACCCAAGCCATGAGGAAATAGGGGAGATGAGGAAGAGTGGATGGAGGAAAAGGGGAGAGAGGATACCATGGCATGGCTGGGCCTGACCTCAGCAGAGATTTCCTATTTTCCATTCTCCTTTGCTCCCCTCTCCCTCTCTGTTGCATGAAGATGATGCTTTACAAGGTTTGTTGGGTTTTTAAGAGTATCTTTTTTTAAGGACTTGTTAAGGCAGGATTGGGAGGATCAAGCATCCCTCTGGGAAGTGAGGGGCATAGGGGTCCAGGGGTGCAGGTCCTCAGCTCTGCCTTCTCCTCACAGGTGGTTTGTGCAGCCTCATAACACCAAATTAAAATGCAAATATGTCCCTGCCTGCTGGGAACAGATAGTGTTGGGTTTTTAAGAGTATCTTTTTTTAAGGACTTGTTAAGGCAGGATTGGGAGGATCAAGCATCCCTCTGGGAAGTGAGGGGCATAGGGGTCCAGGGGTGCAGGTCCTCAGCTCTGCCTTCTCCTCACAGGTGGTTTGTGCAGCCTCATAACACCAAATTAAAATGCAAATATGTCCCTGCCTGCTGGGAACAGATAGTGAACTGCTAGGAAAAAGCA
>NW_008665240.1:0-662 GCF_000695815.1 Acanthisitta chloris | reverse complement strand
TAAACAGAGGGAGCACTGAGGGGAGCTGGTGGAAAGGCTGCTTTTTAATTATTTTCCTCTTTTTTCTCTTTCAGTGAGACTTGGCTGTTTGATGGGGAGGGATCTGAAGCAGTAAGGGCAGAAGGTGCTGCTGTTGGACTAGCTGGGTGCTGGGGCACAGGTGGCTGGTGGCCTGTCCTGGTGGGTGCCCACCAGCCCCCAGCACAGGGTTGGGCTGCAGCCTCCATCACCCATCTCCAACTGCTCTCTGGGCTCTATTTTTTTTTAATTATGTGTGAACAGGATCATTCCTATGGGAAAAAGATTAAAATGGAAGTAGTAGGAATGAAGAGGACCAACTGAGGAAAGAACCAGACACCATCAGACCCCATCAGAACCTTCACAGTGTTCCCCTTTTCCTGAGGTTTGTCCCTGGTATTTCACCTGCTGCCTCCTGGCACATTTGCTGATGGGCTTCAAGGACATCAGGACCCCAAATAAATTGGTGGTTTGCTGCTTCCCTGGTGCTCCTAATGCCCAGATGGACCATTTGAAGGCTGGGAAGGTGGAGGTGATGCTCAGGGGCAAGGGTGTGTGTATTTATGGGTGTCTGTATGTGCATCCACACACCCTTACACCTGAGCAAAGCCCTTTGCATCAATCCACACAGGGACTACAGACAT
>NW_008665239.1:0-450 GCF_000695815.1 Acanthisitta chloris | reverse complement strand
GGGGGACACTGGGAAATACTGGGGATACACTTGGGAGTACACTGGGGGACACTTGGGGGGACACTGGGTGAATACTGGGGGAGGCTGAGGGGACACTGGGAACACTGGGGGGACACTGGGAACACTGGGGGGACATTGGGAAGACTGGGGGAACATTTGGGGGACCCTTGGGGGACACTGGGAATACTGGGGGCACACTTGGGGGGACACTGAGGGGACACTGGGAAGACTATGGGGAACACTTGGGGTACACGGGGGTGTACACTGGGAATACTGGGAGCTCACTGGGCCCCACTCACCGTTGGGCAGTGGTTTGATGTCTGCATCTCCCTGCGGGTTCGAACTGTCAGTCTGGTTTGGGGGGGACAGGGGGGTCAGACCGGACATTGGGGTGTCCCCCAAACCCGGAGGGATTTTGGGGTGTCCCCCCCAGCCCAGCCAGGACATAGA
>NW_008665238.1:38691-40579 GCF_000695815.1 Acanthisitta chloris | reverse complement strand
CCGCAGCTCCTACCTCCCCGAGCGCCGGGCCCCAAAAGGAAGTTCCCCCCGTGAGGCTGAGGTCTTTTGCAAAAGAAAAGGTGTCCCGCCCCAGTGGCCGGGGTCCTTTGTCTCTCTTAAGTATCCGACCATCTGATAACATGTATGGGGGAAAATTCCTTAAAGCAACAGAGGTACCAAACCCTAAGAGCAAGGCAGCAATACCTCAGTGTAATTACTTAGACACCAGCTGTCATGCAGTATGGCAAACCAGGGAGCTAACAAGAGGGCCATTAGACCATGCAAACAGAATTTTTTTGCCCAAGGGTTGTAATGCTCAAGACTAGTCAAAGAATTCCTAGGTGCCTGTTTTGTAGCCAGTTCATGACCAGACCTTATTACTTAGCACCCTGTGAATGTTAGGAATTGTTGTTAGGAACTGTAGTGACAGGACAAGGAGTAATGGATATAAAATGAAAGAGGAGAAATTTAGATAAGGCATGCAAACAGAATTTTTTTGCCCAAGGGTTGTAATGCTCAAGACTAGTCAAAGAATTCCTAGGTGCCTGTTTTGTAGCCAGTTCATGACCAGACCTTATTACTTAGCACCCTGTGAATGTTAGGAATTGTTGTTAGGAACTGTAGTGACAGGACAAGGAGTAATGGATATAAAATGAAAGAGGAGAAATTTAGATAAGGTATTAAGGTTTTGTTTTTTAAGGTGAGGGTGGTGAGACACTGGCACAGGTTGCCCAGGGAGGTTATGGATGCCCCAACACTAGCAGTGTTCAAAACCAGGTTGGATAAAACCTTGAGCAACCTGCTCTGGTGGGAGGTGTCCCTGCCCAGGGCAGGGGTTTGGGACTAGATGTTCTCTCTTTCCAACCCCTTAACATGCTATGATACTATGAAAGTGGGAATGGGCAAGCTGCTGCACAAGATGTAGAACAGTGACTCTTGACATTTTTGCTTGACCAAGTCATTACAGATAGCTCAAAAGGTAACCACAATTGTTTTCTAGCAGATGCTGAAGTTACCAAGATCTTCTTTCCAGCAATAGGTAAAGAAAACCTTAAGTAAAAGTTTTCTGTGTTTTATCCTGTACTTGATTTTATTACTTTTAAAAACACGATTGTTTTACTGAGAATGCTGGCCTGAAAAGAAGCCCTCTGTTTGCAGCACTATTTCCCAACCATCTGAATGCTGCAGGTGCAGAAGGCTGGTGAAAATTTTGCAGATGAGAATTACTCTGTAGTCACATGGAGCTATAATATACCCTCTAGGTATCAGTACTAAAGGGAACCAGCCAAGGTGAGGCTAACTTGTAACAGTTACAGCCACTCATTAGCTAGGGCATAGTCAGTAAAGAAAAAGACACTTGGCAAGAACTCACATGTTTCTAGAGAATAATTTGCCCCTTTCTTGCCAAGAACTCTTCAGGGAGCTATTTAAAGGTAATTGGTCGTTGGCCTGTGTGATATCTGAGCAGTTGGAAAAATGGGGCAGATCCCATGAAAAGCATACTGAATCCAAGCTGCCTCAGGAGCTGAATTGCTGTCATTGCCCTACATCGTTTCCTGCAAAATCAAGCTGTCTGTGAGGTTATTTTAGGCACTGGTGTTGAACAGACCTGAAAATCCAAAATACAAACCTACTTGCAAAGTGTTGTGTATGAAAGCTTGACAAAAGCTGTGCGTGCATACAACTGCAGCCTCGATTTGGCCATGGTCTCATGGCTCCCCACTGGCAACAACAGCAGCAGAGGCAAGGGAGAAGCCCAGAGAGCTGTGCTTGATAATGTGCTACTTTTTATTTTCCTTTCTTCCTTCTCATGTTTCAGGGATTGTTGTCCATTTCAAATACACTGGCTATGTTGGAGTTTTTATCCCTTTGGCAGATGGTTTGGGAC
>NW_008665238.1:17480-38663 GCF_000695815.1 Acanthisitta chloris | reverse complement strand
TCCTGCTGTTCAGAAGCAGCTGTGATCCCCATAGTTGTTTGCTGTCAGATCTTAACCTTAGCCTCTTTTCAAACAGAATAAACTAGTAAAGCTGGTTGTGGAACTAGTATGAGGTCTCCTAGAAATTCAGCCGGATGAGAGGAACACCACAAATCAGCAAACTGGATGTCCACTTGATTAATCAAGGTTGTTCAGACACCAGAGAGAAACCTGAGGCTGGCATGCCTCATGTGCCAGGAACATCTCTTCATGTAAATGAGAATTTAAACTGTGTGAGGGACATAAAATAGGCTTGTAAGCCATCAGAGTGAATGGATGTATGACAACGGGCCACACCACTGCCTCTTGGAACAGCTTGTGAGTGCCTCAGTAGGTGCCAAAGGAGAAGAAATATGGAAGGGCTAATGGGCAGGTCTGCAAACAGCATTTTGCAGCTGGTATCACCAGGCTGCACCTGCCAGGTGGCAGGAATCTCACACCTGAAGGCAATATACTATAGTGGAGTGGGACATAAAAGGGGCTAAAGCAGCTATTGGCAAATGGGTTGCTGTAGAATCAGGAGGACTCTCCTGGCAGGTCTGTCTTTGCGAAGCTTTGCACCAAAACTCTTATGGAAAGAGGAAGCAAAGTGAGATCATATGCTTCTGTCCCTGCAGCCAGTGGAAAGTCATGCCTGGCTTGTCAAAGCTAAGGAAAACCAGCTGTGCAGGGAAACAAGCTTTCCTTTTTGGTGCTAGAATGCCTGCTGAGGGGTCGGCATGGCTGGGGAGAGAAGGGAGTAGAGGGGGGGACTTGGCATCAGAGCTCACCACACCCTTTCCTGACTGGAGATGTTGATCTCCCTGTGTCTCTGTCCTGATGGCTCCTTCCCACCACCTCCTTTCCAAAAGCTGCGAGGCTATTTCTTTCTTGGCCCATGCCACAGATGCTTGGCTTGGCCTTCAAGTGGCTGATTCCTGAGCACTTACCAGGGAGATCTTCCAAACACCCTCATGAGCCAAAGGGAAGGGCTGTGCAGCACCAAGAGGCTGCTAGGTTGAGAGAAGCACTAAGCTTGCTCTTCCTGCTCCTCCTTGAGGCCAGGGCAGGAGCCCAGCAAGCCTGCTGAGATCCCTCTCAATGCTGGGCAGCCAGTAAGGTGTGGATAGGAACTGGGGCTCCACACTGCACTTCTCCTGAAAGCAGGGAACATCTCTTTGCTCTCCTTGTTGCTTCAGCATCCATAAATCTCTTTCCACAGCTGAAAAATTAAATACCTATCGCTGCTGGCAACTTCCTTTTTGTATTTGTGTGCCTGTTGTCTGTCCCCAGGCAGAACCAGGCTGTGTTCCACCATGGCTGGCTGTCAGACAGGAGGGAGAGTGTTTCAGGTGAGGATTTAAGCAAGGCAAAGCCGCAGTAAGTGCCTATTAGTTTAGTGGAAATGGAGTTGGAAATGGGTGATGATGAGGGTCGTGAGAAAAGTTGGGAAGGGAGAAGCTTTTCTTGCCACATCAAGTAATGTCTTTTAAATCCAAATGTGATTGAGAAAAGCAGGCAAGCATTTTGTGGTTAACTATTACAAATGAACAATACTTAAATTTATTCCTTACACTGATTTACTTACCTGCCTGTGGAAAGCATTATGTATCCAGAAAGAGATTTAGTTGTCTGGCAGCTATAGTAATTAATTTGTGGCCAATTAAGGACTGCAGAATTTGGCCTGTAATTAGGATACAACAGTCTATGGTACACAGGGTTGGAAAGTTGATGGCAAAGTGTTACAGCTACAGATCAGATATTTAAATGTGTTTAAATAGTATGGATGTTGTCAGAGGCTGATTTCCTGAGGTGCTCTGGAGTCATGTGTTAAAACACATCCTGAGTGTGCTCAACTAATCCATGAGGTGGTTTCTCCCACAGGTCTGGTTTGCTTTGGATGAGCCAGTCCTATACAGAGTTAAACGAGAGGACAGGCTGGGATAGACATACAAACAAAAAAGCTTCAGAGCTGTCACGACTGATGAGAATGTTCAGGCTGAGATTTGGAAGACAGTAAAGACACGTTCTAAGTGGCAGAAGTAGGCAATCTTGGGCCAGATAGTTCATGTGCAGCCTACATCAAAGAGGGAAGGAAGGAGGCTTGTGCTTTGGGAACAGGGTTGGAGGCAGCTGACAGGGTCTGAAGGTCTGTTTGCTGAACAGATTTCGTCTGTTTACTCCCTCCAGCATCTCACTGGACAGGCTTTTATGGTATTTGAAGCTGAAACTGCTTGAGAAATCAAGCAAGAAACTAGCCATGACCCTGAGAGGAAAACCGCCAAAGCAAACTGAGAGTTATCTCATGCAGCTGCAAAGGGACAGGCGGGTTGGGTGGGCAGTGAGTAAAGACCTGCTCACACCAGCAGCAGCAGACCTTACATTAGATTTGTTGCTTTGCTTTCCAGCAAATCAAGCTTTTTGCTGCTTTCCTGCTTGAGGGTTTCCCTAAAAGGACAATCAAACCTTTGAAAGCAGAAGCTAAGCATTCCCCTTGCCATACTGGCAGTGGCTGCAGAGCAGAGAGCTGGGCTGGGCTGGAACGATGGAACCACTCTTCACCCCGCTGAGCAAGTGGTGGACGCTTCCAATCCATGATGTATAATATCACAGTGCCCAAGCCACAGACAATATATAATATCACAGTGCCCTCTTGGGGGCAGGTGTTCCTTGAAAATAGACCATTATGATTTATGCGCTGCAGATCTCATTGCTCACCACTCTTGTTTATTCTTGCAGCTCATGCTGCCTGGCTAAATCATGGCATTTCCCACCAAACACTGCTCCTCCTAGTGAAGAGTTCAGAGTTTTGGCTTTGGGTTTTTATTTTATTCTTATTTCTCTTCTGCTGATCTGCACTTTAAATCTAAAACAACTGGGGTGAGGAGCTCCTGAGTGTAGATGGCAGTCTGCCCTCAAAAATGAAACCTGTTTTGTTTAAACACTCAGATGACTGTGCCCCAGCAAGAAACAAATTGTTTTAACAATAGATTTAATTAACTGGTGTTTGTATTCCTTCACAGCATGCTCGAGTCCTGGCACACCTGCTGCTAGACCTGTCTGCAAACCCTGGTGTTTCCTGCACAGAAGTGTGAAGAATGGCATTAAGCAAAGACGTGGATAAGAGTGGCAATTCCCTGCTGATTGCTGGAGCAGCCTGGAGAGGAGGGGACTGTGGCCAGTCTTTCTTCCCCTCTAGCTTATGTAGTACCATCTTTTGTTCAATGTTAAAAAGAAATGAAATATGAATAAAACTTCCAGCAAATATTTTGGATGAGCCTATGGAACCGCAGCTATATTGCAGCCAGTATGGTTCTTGATGCCCTACTGTTGCCATTAATGCTCTGAATGTAAGAAGAATGCCTAAGACCAAATACTTTGCCTGCACAGTAGCCAATCTGACTCTCACAAATCAGTCTCTTCTTTCAGGCAACAAGTGATACGACAAGGGGAAATGGCCTCAAGTTGCACCAGAGGAGGTTCAGGCTGGATATTAGGAAAAATTTCTTCACTGAAAGAGTGGCTGAGCACTGGAACAGGCTTTTCTGGGAAATGGTCAAGTGACCGTCCCTGGAAGTGCTCAAAAACCAAGTAGATGTGGCAATTCACAATGTAGTTTAGTGGGCATGGTGGTGATTCATGATCTTGGAGGTTTTCTCCAACCTTAATGGTTCTATGGAACAAACTAAGTGATTTTTATCTTTTTTTTTTTTAAATACAGACCTATCATTTCCCTAATTCCTTATGTTTCTAGGGTTATGAAAGAACCTGTTTTAAGGAAGAGTTGAAATGACATGCCTTTGCATTTGTGACAGCTTTTCCTGCATGTACGTGTACAAGGCTACATGTGTGGTTTTAGGGGTTGGATTGAGTTGGTTTTGTTCAACTTCTTTTTGGTCTGTTTGGTTTTGGTTTGGGTTTTTTAAACAAATTGAGCTAAAAACCCATCTGTGGTGAGAATTCAGTTGAAAACGATGTGCCACCTGACAGATGAGCCCATGACCCTAAAAGCTGGTTTCCCTGAAAAGCCAACCTCTAAGATTGACACTGAGGGCTTCCTTGGCTTTTCTTTTGCTATTTCTAAATCTAGGTTACTCCACATCAGAAACAGAGTTTTCCTAAATGCCAGACCTGAAAACTTGTTCTGGGCTCTCACATTCAGTGTTTTGTGTTGCTGCTTCCACCCTTCCCTCTTCTCGTGTCATTATGTCCATAAAGATAATGCTGTTACGGGGCAGCCCTGGGACATCATCAAGCTACACTAGACAGCATGGTTGGTCGGGAAGATGGAGCAAGGGCAAAAAACCCATAGTGTGGGGAATGCTTATTCCAATAGGTGCACTTGGAGAATGCTGGGGCAGATTTCCTGTTCTCCTTGAACAGACACCCCTTTGTTAACTGGGAAGGGGTAGAAAACCTTGTATTTCTGAGCACACCTTACTGGGACATCATCAAGCTACACTAGACAGCATGGTTGGTCGGGAAGATGGAGCAAGGGCAAAAAACCCATAGTGTGGGGAATGCTTATTCCAATAGGTGCACTTGGAGAATGCTGGGGCAGATTTCCTGTTCTCCTTGAACAGACACCCCTTTGTTAACTGGGAAGGGGTAGAAAACCTTGTATTTCTGAGCACACCTTACTTGCCGAAGCCTTTTTTTTTTTAACTCTTGGTCTCCCCAGCTCCCTGCTTTGTTTCTAAGCTCTGACGTGGTAGGACGCAGTAGCTCTTCTGTGCTGTCTTCATTTCCTGGGCTGTCTCTTGTCCTCAGCCTGTATAAAGGCATTGCCTGCTTTCATTTTGTTCATTTAGTGGCTCCATTTTAAGTTGCTTGATTGCTACTTACTGGCTCCTGCTCTCAGATGTAACTGTGTGGCCTAAGCTGGTTGGTGCCAGGCAGGACTACAGCTGAGTATTTTAGGAAAGTATCTGTATTTTAGGAAAGTATCATTTTTGTGGACAAGGGAAGAAGAAGAAAAACCTATTATTTGGGAGGCTGTGATAGTCTTGCAGGGCAAGGCCTTGGCACCTGGAGGGATGATAGCTTCTGCCAAGGATATGGCTTAAATCTGGCCGTGGCTGTGAGCCGTGAGAGCATGTGAGGAACAGAGCCAGCCGTGCCCTGCAGGCAGCAGTTCCAAGTGCAGGGTCTGGGGTGCGTATGGCAGGATCTCCTCCTGCAGCTGCTGCCAGGGTACTTAAAGAGCAAAGCAAGGAGGTTGACTGTTGCTCGGGGTGCCTGTGCCTCTGGCATGCAGGCTTTCCACTTCAGGCTTTGAATTTGAGCAGAGAAAAGCTTCTCTTGTGCAACTATCTTCCACCCCCTCAGTTGATTTATTTATACAGCTTTAAGAGAAAATAACTGATATTTTTAATTATTATTATTTATTTATTTAGAAGAAAGTGGATTCAAAAGCACTTTTGCTGAACCATCAAGCCTGTATCAGCAGGTTGCAATGGCAACAAGGTAAGCAGGAGAGCAGTGGTGGCATCTCTGGGCTCTTTAGGACTCTGGCAGTGGTGGGAATTGGGCACAACTGGTTTGTCAATGGTAAATGTCTTATTCCTCCCAGATACTGGTGTCACAGGTATGTGTGATAGAGAGGCATCAGTGTGATCATTAGAGTGGTATTGTCTCCTGCAAGCTCTTCCTTCTCTGAGTCACTCCAGTGTCCTGAATGCACAGGGGCTTGGGGGAGTAACAAGGCAGGGTTTCAGCAGTAGCTGTCAGAGGCAGAAATAAATAACTTCAAGTCATATAACTTCACTCAGTTTGTGCTGCCCATACCTTATGTTTACATGGTGCCACCAGAAACTACTTTTAAATGTTAAAATTTAAATAAGCACATGGTCCTGCAGGCTAAATCTGTTACCAGTGATAACATTTCCACTGTAGTTTGTTTTGCAGCACCTCAAGAAAAACAACTGATTGGAGTGATTTATTTTCAATCCTAAGGAGAAAAAAATAGCCTCAGAGCCTTCGTGAGCTCCATAGGAAAAGCAACCACAGCGCTGGGCAAGAGATATCTAGAGTCACAGAAATGACTGATAACAACTTTCTCATCTTATCGCTTCCCACATAGGTTTTTGCTATAGGATGCTGACATGAAAGAGTCCCTAGGTCCTTCTGTCCTATAAGGGAACTGCAGCAACAATCCTGGCACAGCTTGAGGAACCGGTTGTGTTAGTTGCTGTGTGAATCTCAAGTGACTGATGAGGTTGTAGAGAGACACTAGGGCATGGAAATGGTGGGGTGAAAAGTGCCTGGGGCTTGGAAGGGGCAATATGTGGGGTGACTTACACCACAGCATGAAGGGTCCCAGGCACACTCATGTTTCATTTCACCCAGGGAAGTGAGAAATGAGTTGTTACCCGATGCAGAGCTGGGCATAGCTTGTACTTCTGGGACACTGTGCCACAACATGCTGGTTGGTGACAAATGGGACATGGCAGTAGCCATCCAGAGATGCTTCAGATTTTGGTCATTTACCAGTTCCTCCAGTGGCTTCCCATGGATGTTGTACAGCAGCAGTGACAAAACGAGACCACTGCTACAGCCAGTAGCAGTGTCCCTGTATGACATACATGTGAGAAGTTGGTTCGATATCAGCTGAGAAATCCCCTGAGGGTCAGCGAGGGAGTAGAAACCACCAGTGACTAAAACCTTCCCAAAAGGTACAGTCAGACTGGGATTATGTGCAATCAGCTTTTCAGTGGGAAGCACCTGGTGATTGCTCTCTTTCCTCCTAGCATCCCCCTCCATAGCTTTCTTGCATTCCTAGGTGAAACCCTTTTGCAGATTTTATAGCTCCAGTTTCTGAGAAGGAATATTTGAAGGGGAGTTTCTGGGCCTGAATTGCTGAGGAAAACAAATAGTCTATTTAGGAGCTGAGGACTTTTGTATTTCTTTTCCTGACTTTTCCTAGTAGGAAAATGCTCTTTATAATGAGGGGAATTTCCCACCTAGTTGCCTTATTTTCAGCTTGGGTGTTCTTTCATCTCCTTAGTGGCAGACACAGCCTCTGGCTAGAGAGAAACTGCTGTTTCTCCAGCCCCTCTGAAATTCCTCCTCACCTCTCAGAATACCAAACATATCTGGTAGCTCAGGCTTGACTGCAAGATGCTGATCAAGCAGTTTGTCCTCAGGCATGGGAAAAGGCCCTGGATTACAAAATCTTCAATTATTCTGCTGCCAAAGGTAGTGGATTCCCTCAGCACTGTTGTGACCTTCAGATAGGAGGTGTCCTCCTGGTAGTGGTCAGGAGAGCATAGCTGGTGCTTTTCAGGCAGTGTATTTGCTTCCTGTAGTCTCTCTCCCCACTCTCTTTTAGGAGGATCTGGTGTTTAGGCACTCTTGCTGTATCCTCCTTACTCCAAAAATAGGCAGCTCTGCCTAATTATGCTTAATGCTTCTGGGTGAATAATTGCAGGAGCCAGGTGAGTGAGCAGTTTGTTTTGCTTCCTCAGCTCTCTTATCCAGGACTTCATTAATGACAGTGAATTGTCCCATCACGATGTCCCTTGCATGCATGACTTACACTCCCTTTCATCACCAATTGATGATTCGATGATACTGTGATTTCACATCAAAAATCAGCCCTGGGCAGGTGCTTGGACTCTTCTGCTGCAAATCCTGCAATGACTTGGTCTCACATGAACCCCAGGAGACTTGGGAGTCTTTTTGGTGGTAAGACACTGACACAGGTTGCCTAGGGAGGGTGTGGATGTCCCACACCTGGCAGCGTTCAGTGCCAGGTTGGATGAAGCCTGGTGTGGTAGGAGGTGTCCCTGCCCATGGCAGGGGGTTGGGACTAGATGACCTCTAAGGTCCCTTCCAACTCCCTAACATACTATGAAACTATGAAATTGAACAACTTTTTTCCTGCTCTTTTCAAGCTTTCTTGTGTTAACCATGGACAGATGACAGTGGCTGGGCTGAAGCTCTTGAATCAGACATGGGAATATGAGCAGCATGTTCTGCAGCTCCCTCTCCTGTGCCTGGGACATGTATCAGCTACAGCCAAGAGCTTTGCTGGGCAAGCCACTGGGTGGGCAGCAATTACACTTGCCCTGGTGGCTGCCTCTCCTGCACAGCTCCTGGAGGCATTCCTCGCCACAGGGCCATTCACAAGGCTTCTTTGTAGCTGTGAACCTCAGCTTTTCTTCTTGGATTAGCCTCAAAGGGCATTTTACTTCCATGCTTCCTAGCACAGAATTTATGTGGGCACATTGGCATTTCCAGCCCTCTGCCAAGTCTCAGGAGGTGACTTCGGTTCCTCAAATCCTCAGATTAAATATTCTGGTGAAATTTTGATATGTGCTTTCCCAGTCTCTAAGACACATGGTGTGATTTTGGGGCTGTTCTGTGCAGAAGCAAGAGCTGAACTTGATGATCCTTGTGGGTCCCTTTCAAGTCAGGATATTCTGTGATTCTATGATGTGGCTGCTGTCAGGGACAGGGAGGGGCACTGGAGAGACTTTCCCTTTTGCCTAGCCTGGCTGCTGGTGCATTCATGTTGTGCTGCAAAAAATAATTAGCTGCTGGGTGTTGTCATGGTGTTGTCTCCTGCTTCCCATTTCACTTTGCTCTGCGTGGGCAGATGTCTCCTGTTTTCTTTCTAAGGTGACTGCAGCCAGTGCCGTGATTCTTGGCTCATGCATGAGACAAGTGATACCTGATGTAAATGCAACTCCCTGTGGTGCTGCACCTACTTGGGAAACTGCATTTTACACAGCCTTTGCTTTACTCCCTCTACTTGTCACAAAACCAAATAGTAAAAGTTCAAGTCTTTGACTGCAACCTGCCAGAAGTGATGTCTGCTCCCCTGTGCCTGCCCAAGCCCATCTGTGCCGTTGCCTCCCTGGAGACCTGTTTCCTGTGCGGATGGGGGTCTGCAGAGGGGCTTTGCAGAGGTCAGATGTACCCACCTGCTTCCTGCCCAGCATTTCTCTCTCCAGCTGTGTAAAAACAGTGGTGCTGAAGGAGATTTCTACTCAGTTGCCTATCCAGGGGCTCAGGAGCTGTTTTTCTTTCAATAGTTAGCAAAGCACAGCTTGCCAGTGGAGGACATCCTAGCTGCTACAGGAGGGGCAAAGGGAGGACTTGTCCCCCTGTGGCAGGAATACTGGTTGGGTTGGGGTGGCAGTGAGGGCAGAGGAAGGGGCTGTTGCTGTTCATGGCTGTGCTTCAAGCTGGGAGCCTGTGTGAAGGGTTATCATTTATCATCAGTCTTTAAGAGCCTACTCTACATCCGCCCTTAAGGGAATCAGAGCCACTTTGTAATTCATGGAGTTTGCCCTTATACGACTTATTTTTCTACCAAACTCTTGTTGGAAGGGGGGATCTAGGGCAGGTAGACACCTTTAGGAAGCATCAGCCTCTTGAACTGAAAACAAGTTATCTTCATCTCCTGTTCTAAATTTCCATAACTTCTCCAGTGACCCCTCTGGCAGATCCCCAGGAAGCAAACTAACCCTGGGTTTGGACTGGTTTATTCTGCAGAACAGCTACTTGTAAAATCAATAGTGGGTTGTTTTTCTTATTTTTTGCTGAAGCCAGAAATAGGTCAAGCAGCAAACCAGCGCTTCTGAGGCAGCCAGGAGTGACTGGTGTACGTAGGTGTGTTTCAGCGGTGGCCTCTCTCTGGGGTTAATGTTCTCCTGCCTAAAATCCCTGCAGCTCCCTTCTGCTAGAAGAAGGAGGAAGTGAATTGTTTGCAGCAGAGAAATGAAACCACTTAAGATTTCCTTGAACAAAGAGGGTAGGTTTTTCAATAGAAAATACATCTTGTACATCCTCCTACAAGGCACTGTGTCCGTGACACGCAGCTCTGCTTGCTCATGCCTGATGTCTGTGCTTGGGAGCCTCAGCCCTTCGCTCAGACCCCTCTCATTAGCACTGTGCCTTGCCTGTGGTTAGGCTGTGTAAGGCAAAAATGTTCTTAATGGAAGTGAATAAAAGAGTCTTGCATTGTATGCAGCTATTCTGGATCATGTATGAGGATTTCAGGTCTATTCTAAATCACATGAAAGTTAATTTGGTCACAGCAAGACAGCAATATTCACAGTATCTTAGGTCCACTCTCCAGTAAGGTAGTCCAACTTAATTTCCCTTGGAAAATCCCAGCTCTGGTGATTTGCTTTATTTTCTGCAGATATTTCAGATCTTTGCTTGTTTCTTTTGAATGTCTAGCAGCATTTTCACTGACAAAGGCTGTAACGAGCTGCTGCATGGGCTTTCACAAGTAGTCACTGCCTTGGAAAAAATAGGGGTCTTTTTTTCCCTGAGTGTGAAGTCAGACCTTCTGAACATGCAGTTAGAGCATACGGGTGACAGCCCACAGATGATTTAATATTGCTCTTAATTGTTAGGGCAGCAAAGGAACAATAATTAGACACGTGATGTTCTATTTCCTATCTACACTGTGGTTTTGCCTATCAAACTGGCTTGCCTGAAAGGCTGTTTGGAGCTGAAACCTGTGAGACATGAGGCAGCTACCACTGACCTGCATAGGCTGAGGAGTGCTGAGATGTTCCTGTCTCCGATTCCTATAAG
The DNA here is from genome assembly GCF_000695815.1 of Acanthisitta chloris. Lineage (NCBI taxonomy): Eukaryota > Metazoa > Chordata > Aves > Passeriformes > Acanthisittidae > Acanthisitta > Acanthisitta chloris. The sequence goes on along the minus strand of NW_008665238.1, from coordinate 28,091 downwards.
TGGTCATGTCAAAGAGCATTTGCTGGTTTTCTCCAGCCAAGGTCATAGGAAAGAATTTTATAAAAGCAAACAAACCATCAGTTTTTTCTGGAAAATGCAGATGAAAGACTTGCTTTATTGCAGCATCTGAATGAGAGCTGTTTGCAGAGGAAAGTGAAGAAAACCAGAGATGGGAAATGACCTTCCAGAGCTTTCACCCTGTTGATATGTGGCTCTGTGTCACCAGGGACTATTCACTAGGCCCCTCAGAGTCCTTTCCTTGCCAGCTTCCTCACCAGTGCTTCAGAAGAGATCAAAATAGCCCTACTTGGCTAACACCTAGCGTGCTCATGCTTCCTTCCACGTACAAGTCTCTTTCAACATCTCCGGTGCTGGCTACTGCAGCACAGAATCATAAAATCATAGAATTTTAGGGGTTGGAATGGACCTTACAGATCATCTAGTCCCAACCCCCTGCCCTGGGTAGGGACACCTCCCCACTAGACTATGTTGCTCAAGGCCTCACCCAGCCTGGCTTTGAACACCGCCAGGGTTGGGGCATCCACTACCATCCCTGGGCAACCTGTTCCAACGTCTCACCACTCTCACAAGAAAAAGCCTTTTCCTAATATCTAGCCTAAATTTCCCCTCCTTCAATTTGAATCGATTACCCCTTGTCCTATCACTGCAGTTCCTAACAAAGAGTCCCTCTCCAGCTCCCTGTAGGCCCTTCAGATACTGAAAGGCTACTCTGAGGTCTCCATGCAACCTTCTCTTCTCCAGGCTGAACAGCCTCAACGTCCTCAGCCTGTCTTCATAGGGAAGAAGCTCCAGTCCTCTTATCAACTTTGTGGCCTCCTCTGGACTTGTTCTGACAGTTTCATGTCCTTATGTTGAGGACACCAGAATTGCACACAGTATTTCAGCTGGGGTCTCACGAGAGCAGAGTAGAGGGGAAGAATCACCTCTTTTGACCTGCTGGCCACACTCTTTTTGATGCAGCCCAGGATTCAATTGGCTTTCTGGGCTGCTAGCACACACTGCAGCTCATGGTGAGCTTCTCATCCACTGTCACTCCCAAGTCTTTCTCCTCATTGTTGGTCTTAATTACTTCCCCCCCCAACCTGTACCCATACCTGGGATTGCCATGGCCCAGATATAGGACCTTGTGCTTCATTTTGTTGAATTTCATGAGGTTTGCATTATTCCACCTCTCAAGCCTGTCCAGGTCCCTCTGGATGGCACATCCCTTCCCTCCAGCTGTGACTGCCCCACACAGCTTGGTGTCATCAGTGAACTTGCTGAGGTTTCACTCAATGCACTGTCCATGTTGCCAACAAAGATGTTGAACAATATCGGCCCCAGCACCAACCCCTGAGGGACAACACTCATCACTGCCCTACCCGTGGACAATGAGCTGCTGACCACAACTCTCTGCATGCAGCTGTCCAGCCAGTTCTTTATCCACCGAGTGGTCCACCCATCCAATCCATGTCTCTCCAATTTAGAGACAAGGATGTCATGCGGGACAATGTCAAACACTTTGCATAAGTCCAGGTGGATGATAGCAGTTGCTCTACCCCATCCACAAATTCTGTGTCCTCTTCAAAGAAGGCCACCAAATTAGTCATGCATGACTTGCCCCTGGTAAAGTCATGTAGGTTATTACCGATCACCTCTTTGCTTTTCATGTGCCTAAGCACAGCTTCCAGGAGAATGTTCCATGATCTTGCCAGGCACAGAGGTGAGACTGACTGGTTGATAGTTTCCCAGTTCTTCTGCATCTTCCCTCTTGCACCATAGTATGCAAACAGCTCCCCCCAGTCCAGAGAACACACAACTAAGTTGAGCTTTCTCCAGTGCAACCTTGTAATTTCTCATTTCTTTGAATTCCTGCATGACCAAGGTCATGATCAAATGCAACGTTGCAGAGAAGCTCATTTCTTAGGTCCACTCATGTTTGGTGCAGTGTAATGTCACTTTCTTTTTCTGGAACCTGTAGGCTGACTATATGCAAAGAAAAGAGCTCTTACCTACTCTTGTTGTTAATGATGGTCATTATAGCAGGCACAAAGAACAGACAATAAGACTGAGATCCCATTGTGATGCACACTGTATGAACACCAAGTGTTCTGGCTCTGATTTGTAGTTGAGTCTAATTACAGCCTGCCACAGTCAACAAACAATTTCTTCCATAGTGGAAACCACACACACACACTGTGTACTACACAATATGCTAAAAGATGCTGCGAAGGCTGGAGAAAAGAGCCCCTGACTTTTCATTTATGATGCATTTTTGTTGGCAGGTATAATTTATCTATTCAATAAAGGGCAGTTATTCCCATACTGACCTGCATGATTTTAATAAAGGGTAACTGTGGACTGACAACCTTCTTTAAACACCTGCTAAAGAGTAACAGATGTTAGGCTGGCATGAATAATATTCCGTGGATAGGTTTTTTCCATTTTGTGTACCTCCTTGGCCCACCCCAGCAGTGAAGGAGAGTCGCGAAATGAGTGAAGACAGTTACTAGAATTAGTCCTTGCCCTGCCCAGCCTCAGTGTCTTGACAGTGTGTGATGTCTTGCTTTGCTGCTCTCTGTCCTAAATGTCTGAGTGATCACCAGCGTGCCAGGGCCTGGTTCCTCAGTCAGGAACTGTAAAAATAATGCTGCTGACAAAGTCTGGGAAGGTGGGGGGGGAGGGGGGTAAGAAACACATGGTGGTGTTTTATCCCTGGGCTTTCCTACGGAAACTCTTTCATGAAGGGTTTTGCTCCTGTTTGTTCTTGCTAATTTGGTATTTGTATCAGCACTGTGGTTTGTCCTTTATATGATGGTATTCTTTGGGGAAACAAGAAAGGATGCTGCTTGTTTGTGAGCCTAAAGCCTAAGGAAAGAGTATGACAAGAAAGCTTTGATAGCAGTGAAGTGGCTGGGGACAGACAGAAGGAAATGGGCAAATATTAGCAAGGAGGGTATAGATGAGCACAAGGATGCTCTGAAATAGCAAGATTTTGTGTGAGTTTGGAAACTGTGTATGAACATTTAAGTGACTCTGAAATACAAACACTTGGGCAAAAGTAGATCTGCAAAGGAGTCTCCACATAACAGCAGCTTCCAGCAAAATCCAACCAACAAAAAAACCTGGGAGGCCCAGACCTCATGTTCACCTTTCCTGTACCATCTGCAGCGTTAGGGGACTTGCTTGTAACTCAATGAACCAAAGAGATTTGTGCTAGACCTCCCTTTCTCAGTCCACGCTGCGAGGCAAGCAGGTCAGTGATCAACTTGCTCTTCCTTTGGGACTTCATCCCTCTGAAGTCAAGGGGAGTCTCTGCATTACCATCAGCTTCACAGGCTGGAGTAGGCTCTGAAGCTTGTCCTCAGCCAGCTGAACCCCATTCACATTTTAAAGCATAGTATTTCATATTGGTTTCTTGTTTCCTGAGGTTGTGGACAGTCTAATGTGAAAGACAGAGCTCAGGGACTTGAGGCTGAGTCTACTCCCTGAAGAGTAGACAGTATTTAAGGCAAAAGCACAGCCTCTGCTTAAAAGGAGGTAGGTTAAGATCAGATATTAGGAAGAAACCTTTTACTGTGAGGGTGGTCAGACACTGGCTGAGAGCACAGGGGGCTGCAGGAACGGCAGCACCGGCTGCAGATGTACCTGCCTGCCCTTCATCCTGTGCTAGATCCCTGTGGGGAGCTGGTAAATGAGGTTCAATTCCTGGCCCTGCACAGGACACCCCCAAGAATCACATGATGTGCCTGAGACCATCATCCAAACACTTCTTGAGCTTTCTCAAGCTTGGTGCTGTGACCACTGCCCTGGGGGGCTGTTCCAGAGCCCACATACCCTCTGGGGAAAGAACCTTTTTCTAATATCTAACCTAAACCTCTCCTGATGCAACTTCAAGCCATTTCCTCAGGTCCTATCACTGGCCACCAGAGAAGACATCAGTGCTGCCCCTCCACTTCCTCTTGTGAGTAAGTCGTACACAGTGATGAGGTCTCCCCTGCCTCCTCCAGGCTGAACAGACCAACTGACCTCAGCTGCTCCTCATATGCCTTCCCCTCAAGGCTCTTCCTTATCTTTGTTGCCTCCTTTGGATGCTCTCTAATAGCTTCATATCTTTCTTTAATTGTCATGTCCAAAACTGCACACAGTATTCAAGGCAGTAATCATTTTATACAGAGCTAAATACAGCTGAGCAGCATTAAAAGGAAGACAGTATTCGATGCAAAAGCACAACCTCTGCAGAAATGAGGGGAGGTTTACATTAGATAGTAGGAAGATATTCTCTACTGTGAGGGTGGTCAGACACTGGCAGAGGTTGCCCAGAGAAGCTGTGGATACCCCATCCCTGGAAGTGTTCAAGGCCAGGTTGGATGGGGCTTTGAGCAACCTGGTCTAAGGTGTTCATGCTTCTGGCAGCGGGGTTGGAACTAGGTGGTCTTTACGGTCCCTTCTAACCCAAACCATTCTATGATTCTCTGAAAACAAAGACAGTGAGATGGAAAAGACAGACAAAGGTTGTTCTAGATCAGCCTCTTTCCACTCTGGCCCTAGTGTCAGCCAAGATGCACAGGCTGTTTTCTGGCTATCACCATGTCAATTCAAACTGATTGAAAATGATATGGGAATTCAGCCATGCAGTGAGAATGATTTTATCTTTTTGGATATGCAGTGTCAGATGGGAGCTGATGAATACAACAGCTCTCACAACTGGAGCATTAGGCTTCCACCTAGGGAAAAAAAAAAAGATGATTGTTCTGTGTGGCCTTTAAAAGGAAACACAGGGCTGTTAGGAAGCTAATAGTCATCACACTAAGTCCCATCTGATTCAGCTTTACTGTCACTTGGAAGGAATGCTGAAGAACAGCCACTCTGAGGGAAGCCTGAAAGTTAGAAAGAGCCACTAAAGGAGTCTGAAGTATGCAACATCTCTCCTTTGAGGACAGGCCAAGAGAGTTGGGATTGTTCAGCCCGCAGAAAGGAAGGCTCTGGGTAGACCTTATTGCAACCTTCCAGTAACCCATGACCTCACCCCAGGTTTTGGTGGCACTGAGGTCTTTATTCCACCCTGCAATTCCTGCTTTGTTCAGGTTGCTTTGGTGCCTGCTCCTCATGTCCCCATGTCAGACTGATGAAGACATGTTCAGAGTGCATAGCCCTAGTTTAACGCTTTCCTTGTAGCTATCTGGTGAGCACGTTTACCTCTGGTGAGTGTACATAGTGTACTTATGTCAGTCATATGGCTGTTCTGGAAATGGCTCTCTGTTTGCTGTTGGACATAAAATACAAGAGCTACTGACTGAAAAAACCCTCTCCTCTCCTCTTGCTCTGATCCCACCTTTTTGTGCTTTACTGTTGCTGTAATATTTATGTCATTTCAGATAGATTTGAAAGTATTGTATTTTGGCACGGTACACATCGAAGATTAATGCATCACTGGAAAACTCTGGCACACACTGTAGCCTGTGAGAACCTTTGTGTGGACCTGCTTTGGGTCCTGTCTCTGTATGAAATCGTCTCCTGATGGGCAAGTCCCTTCTCTCCAGCTCCAGGCTGCCAGGAGAGGGCAGGCAGCTGCCTGCAGCCCGCTGGAAGATGAGAAACCATTCACACACAGCTAAGAAATGTAAATCCACAAAACAGATAAAAGCAGAAAAACAGAATATCAAGTGACCTCGCAGCACAGGTAACACCTCCTCATTAAAATTACAGGAGCAGAAAGTAACACGAATTTGTTGCATTTCCAGGCATGGACATGAAATAGCAACTGATATCCAAATATCTGCCATGCTTAGAGATATTTTTTTTAAATGAATCCAGCATCACAGCTTGAACCTCTCTTTAATTGTTTCTAAGTAATATTTCTTAGCTGGCTCCTGTAGCCAACCTGCAGGCTCTCCAGTCTGTGCAGGCATCCAAAGACTGATGAAGAAAGTCTGGTGGAGAGTGGTTTTTTATCCTTGACTTCTCAGATGAACACAGGAAGGTGAGCTGGTGGTTCTTGCAGGTGGCCAGGTAGACTGGGGGATCGGGTTCTGCAGCCCTAGTATCACTTCCTACAGTCAGTCATGCTTCCCTTGCTCAGGTGCCAGGTAGTCTGCTGCAGCAGAGATCTGGTAAAGGGGCTGTGAACCCTTCACGTCCCTGCTAGAATTAAGGCTGGGGGGAGTAGTAGGCTCAGTCATCCCAGCACAAATCCCTTTCCAGACTTTCTGTATTCAGACATGATGAATGTTCTTATTAGGCTGATTTTTAATATACCTGAAGATGTTTTCACAATCACAGATGAACACCTACACCTGTTTGTGTGCTGGCACATGTGTAGAGGCACTGTGAACATTTAGCTCCCAAATGTCAGGCTAGGCCTGCTGCAGATTCCTTTCATGCCCCTTTGCAGTGAACCTCTGGTGGCTGGCTGCCTGCCCCTGTAAGTAAGTGTTAGCAGGGATCTGTTGATTGCATTCTGACATTTATATTCAGGGAAAGACAGTTTTTGTCAAAACCTATCAGTGTATCTCCTTCTGAGAAACTAATACAGCAAATCCTACAAAACCAGCATTTTCTGCCTGTTTCGTTGTTTTGGTTTTGTTTTTTTTTTTTACATTCTGTAGTTCAGGAGCTTATAATTATATACAGTATGCTTCTATGGGGACTTCTGCTTCACAGAGGGTAGCTGCTAATAGGGCTTCAGTGTTTCCCCTTGCATCCCTGGGAATTCAATTAGGAATAAAGCTATAACCTTATATTAGGATAAGCTTGGTCAATGTGGTAGACCCCCTGTCTGCTGCAATGCAATGACAGCCACTGGGACACCTCTGGGTATGATGCCTTGTTGTGTCCATAGTCAGGATGTGAGTGCTTCTAGCCTCTGGCAGAGCTTTCAGGGGGCTTGAAGTGACCTAAGAAACTGAGCAACACGCTGGTCCTTTGCACTCAAGCCTCGTGTGCTCTGCTGCAGCCTGAGGTGGGCTCACTGTGTGATCAAAGAGGTGCATTGCCCCAAACAGGTATGATCCACTGCTCAGCTGGAGTTGGTGTCTCAGAACTGGTGCCATGTTATAGGACTACAGAGTGTCCAGGTGGCAGAGCAGAGCAAGTTCCCCTGTTTGTCTGCCAAAGATAGTACAAGAGTAGTATTAAAGGCACAGACATGTCACAGAAGATTGGGCTCCTCACTCTTACATCTCCCCTCTCATGGGAATTTGAAGACCTGAGAGAAAAGGGTGTAGTCTGCCACAAGCTGTGAAGGACATCTGATGTGGATTATAGGCCACGTGGCAAGGAAAGACGTTTGAGGGGTCCCCAGAGCTGAAGGACACTGGCTGCAGGGTGTACTGAATTGTTTCACTGCCCAATAGGTAGGTGTGTGCCTGTACCAAGTCCAAACCTAAACAAGTCATCAAAATGCCCTGGTTAAGTGTAGAGGGCAGGAGGCAGAAGCAATAAGATGGGTTTTGGGATGCAGCAGGGGTTTTTTAGAGTGTACCATTAGATAGTGGGTTTTTAGTAGCAGCTTTGGAAGCTGAGGATCTAGTGGAAGGAATGAGCAGGAGTGTAGTGCAAATCTATTTAATGACAAAAAATAATGATACTATGGCATTGTTCCACTGCTTTGTGATATGAAAAAAATCATTAGCTTACAGCGCAAACAAATGGAAGATCCGGGATGATTAAAATATAATTAAAGCATGGGAATGACACTGGCCCCACAGACATCTCTGCAAACTATCGGAACAGTGAGTTAAACAAAGTCAATCATTTCTTCCTAACAATTGTATTTACAGTAAGACAATGGGAATGCAGGGCATTTCACTGCAGGCAGTCTGGTGTTTAAAAGTATACTTACAGCATTAACACCCAGAAAGAATAGGTATGGTCTGTGCTGAAAAAATAGTTAATGCTGCAGTTCAGTTTTCAGATGCCAGGCTTTAGTATAATAAGCAGCAGCAAAGGATATTAAAATGAGGGAGGACATTGAACAACGGCTTTAAAAAGAGGATTTGCTATAGAGAGTTTAGAGCAGGATGATTTTGATTATGTTACTCTACTAGATAAAATTAAGCTGGGGGAATCATAATTATTAATGTCTCTAATCCAGAGAATTAAAAAGAATTTAAAGATAAGAAGATAGAATATTATTAGCAACTTCAGGCAAAGCTTTCCTATTTGTGGTCATTATTAGTCATCTCCTTTGGATCTAATTAAAAACAAAAATCCAAGACATAGCTCTGTTTCAGCACACATCAGGAAAGGAAAGGTGAGAACTTATTTTGCTCTCAAGGGTTAAACTCCCTTCTAACTGCATGGGGATTTTTTGGGGTTTCTTTTTGTGAAAAAGGAGGCTTCAAAATTAGGCTATTAATGTATTAGTATCCCTGGGAAACTTTAACCAGTGCTACAAAAGAATAAGGAGGGTCGTCATGTGCCATGCCATGCTTTGTGATACTGTGAGGAGATAATCAGGTGCTCCATTTCCTTCTGTCTTTTGAGGATAAACAGGAGATGCTGAAAAATACAAAACCCAAGAAGGGTTAAGCCAATCAAAGGGATGCTCAAAATTAATTCATGTAAATCCTTTCCACAAAATACTTTATCAAAGAGGCTGGAACAGTGCAGGAGAGAGCATACAGTGAAGTTCTTAGTCCTTGCCATCAAGTTGTATCAGCCCCATGTGTGTCTGCCTCTTCTCTTATATATATAAGAATTTCCTTTTCTGTTTGGTATTTTTCTGGAAGAACCTGTACCTTTTCTGTTTTGGTTTTTTTTTTTGCTACTGCTTACTTACAGTATTGGCTTGTTAGTCTGTTCTGTGATGAGAGATCCCATACTCCAGTTACCTGATTTAAAAAAACAACCACCACCCAACACATTAGATGTGTAGATCTTTTCATCTGCTTTTCATTTACAGGTACAGATCCAACTGAGCTAGCAAATCTTCATTGTTTGTTTGTAAAAACTTTGTCTCTGCTGTTCCAGTCTTTGGAAGGTCTCTTGCTGCTTTCCAAGAGAGCCTTGGCATGCAGCTGAGACCACTGCAGGGCCGAGGTCTGCAATCAGCAGCCTCTTCTAAAACGGTGCCAGTGCCCCTCGAGCCTGATCCAGACAGATGTAGGGTCATGCTTGGATCAGCCCACCTCATTGGTCCAAAGAATAAATTCATTACAGTATCTACTATCCATCTCTCAGTAGAGAGGCACAGAGTGAGGGATCTGCTTTGCAGTGAGCCCTATCCAAAAGTGTCATCAGTCATCATGTCTGTGATATCCCACATAGAGGGAACAAGTACTTTGTTGACACCACAGGAAGGCTAAACTTCTTGATTTTGGATGTATGAAACATTGCTTTGGGCAGGTGGTGGGGCCAGATGCTGATCTCTGTTATACAAGTGGAATGTCAATTACAGTTGAGTTATTCCAAGCTAGAATGTCAGGAACAGACCAGAAACTAGTGAGGCTTTGGCCATGTTTCCAGGCATGTCTACCAGAAAACATAAAGCCACAACTAGTAGGCCCTTTGCCTTGCATGGCAAGTTATCAGAAGAACACTGGGCATACAGAAGGCAAGGACAAGGGACTGTAAGGAGGTTTCTTACCTCCTAGAAATATTTTATTTGTGCCTTCAGAAGGCAGATCTTCTCTGGGGAAAAGAAAAAATGCATCATAGACTCCAGCTGGTTTTGATACCCTTGAAGTCTTTTATTTGGATTTTTTTTAAGACTAAAGTGATGGAAAAAAACAGGCATGGTGGCGTACACAAAAAATTGGAAAGACAGCATGAACATGCTGTTCAGAATGTTGTTCTCTGTAGAATAGCAGTGAAAGGAAATACAGGCAGGAGGAATCTTCAATTAAGATAATATAAGGAAGCAAATATTTGAGGAACCAGTAAATCAACTAGATAAGACCAATTTCTTGCAGTAGTATGTTACAAACATCAGAGCGCAGTGCTGCATCTGATGATGGACTGTACAGCACAGAGCTGGAAAAGAGGCAGTAGCTCTCTCTAAAGCTCACTGAAAGATAAATAAATCACAAAGGTTATTGTATCATACTGTCAGTAAGGTTTTTAATAAGTAGGTACAATTATTTTAGGCATGAAGAAAATATAAGAAAGATCTGCCCCCAAGGGCTGTTATTTTCTCAACAATGTACTGGCAGAGAAAGTCAAGCAGAGACATAAATATAATAGGATGGGAAACTATGTGCTGGGGAAAAGGGGTTTGTGATCCTGTTAAAAGTGCCCAGAACAGAGAAGCACATCCCAGTGGAAGACTTTCATAGATAGGGGGTAAACCCCAAGTTTTACACATAGCAATGAAAATGGGATATAAGGCATAAATCTAGGCATCAATAAATTCATACAAAATGTCAGACTTACTCATCATTAGGAATATGCTTGAGATGATCTCTGCAGTTGATCAGTGCTGGGTTGGGATGCTCTTCCTGGTGAGCATTTAATGCCCATCTGGGGTGAATAAAGCCTTTATCAGTTCAATTTCAGGACAAGTCTGATGAATTTTTCCCAAGTAATGACTCCCCAAATAATGACTGGAGAATTAGAAGCATTAGAGACTATCCCTGTCAGCAATATGAGTAGCAATACAGGGGTAGGAGA
>NW_008665238.1:4607-17446 GCF_000695815.1 Acanthisitta chloris | reverse complement strand
GGAAAGTAAACGTAAAGACATGGAGAAATGTCTAAAGCAAAGGAAGATAAATGTGTTAGATCAATCTCTCACACTTAGATTCAAACAGTATGGGTAAGTGCAGGGGTAAATTACATGTGCAGGTTGAACTTTTAAGTAGTCCTAGTGATTTAGGAGCCTAATGGTACACTGTAGAGGGCAATCCCTGTACCAGATTTATAGGGTACACAGCAGTTCCCAGGCTCACATCGAGCTTATTCCCAGACTGCCAGCGAGAACCCTAAATTCTCTTGGTTATCACAGTTCTCCATCTTTGTACCTCTTGCAGTTAGGTTTTAATCAGCAATTTAAAAAACCTGAGCATTGCATCTGGAGGGAGGAGATCTGAGGAGGCATTTTAAAAAAATATATTTATTTTAAGTTCTTGGGAGACCAGACCTTTGCCCTGTAGCTCTGCACTGAGGGTGCATTGCCCACATGGACCAAACACTGCTGTTACTGTCTGGCTCAGGACTGGTTTGCAGAGACCAGCAGCAGCAAGCTTTAAAGCATGTGAGTTGATCATACTTACAGTTTGAGGAAAAAAACCTACTCTATCTATCCCTTAGAAAAGAAAACCGCCGTGGTTACTGTAGTAACCATGATCTCATCTGCTGGCAGACACGGCTCCTGCACACGCAGTGCTGCAGGAGGCAAGGGCTGCACATGTATGACTGTAGCAAACACGGCCTGGATAACATTTTCTAAGTCATCTAGGCTACCCCTTTGCCCCAGGGCAGGACTGGCTTTACCTTCACTGGGCAGGTTCTTGTCTGCCTTGGTTTTTTAAATCTCCAGTGATGGGGAAGGGAATGTTTTTCCTTGTCACAGCTGTTGCCTGTGTCATTGCCTGCGGTGTGAAAAGGATGGCATTTCCATATGACTTTTGTATTCACTGGGGTAATTGTAGCTCTTGTCTCTGGTTGCTTAATAGATTGCACTAATAACCAGCCATTTGTGTACTGATCTTTGCCATCTTCCTGTTAATATTCTGGAGCTGGAATATGATCTGGAAACACTTAGGAGGTGGTGAAGAGCAGAGCTGTCCTCTATCTTTTCATGGCTGGAGAGCACCTGGGCAGACTCAGAAAAAGCCTTTTTCTCTCTGGTCTGTTGGGCTGTTTTCCTGATTTACAGAATTGACTCTCTCCAAGCCTGAAGATAGTATCAAACCATTCTTTTTTTGTGACTCCGTTGCTTCATTTTGGTTTTTAAATATGCTGTCCTAAGTAAATAGTAAATCCAGGCTAACACTGGGTTGTGAGAATATCTAGGTCTGGAGGAAGAAATAAGTGTCTATCTAAACAATTGCTGGCCAGAAGGTATAACATGTTTATCAGAAGAAACAAGTCAGAGGCCACAATGTCTGAAGAAGAAAAGCAGATGGTTGTTTTAATTGAGTTGATATCAGCAGCATGAGTGATTCAGTCACTTGCTCAAGCAGTTCAGCTTTCCTTCACTGTCATGCATTTTTTACTGCTAAGACACTCCCAGTGTTCAGGCCCAATAGCAAGCAAACTAGTAACAGCAGTAAAAGCACCATTTGAGCATCCCAGGAGAGATTTTTTAAAGCTTTATTTATCTGTTTGAGCCTGTGTGTCCTTTCACACACCACTCTAGACAGTACCGTGGTACATCACTCCAAGGAGCAGGTCAGACATAGATGATGCCCTATAGTATCCTGCAGCAGGATGGAGACAAAGCGACAATTTAGCTGCCTCACAGTGCTCCATTCAGGTGGTCACAAATAGTTTTGCAGACTTTGAGCTTTTAATATATTAAAAAAGAGTATGGAGAGGGTTTTTTTAAGTTGCTTCAGCTCTTGAAGTTCTTTGGTTTTGCTGACTTACACTTGGGTTTTTTTTCCAGGTAAGCTCCATTGTGTTTGCTTTGCCTAGGCTGTGCTTTATTTCTTGAAGCACAGGTATAAAGTTCAAAGTCATGTGTGAACTTTGCCACTTGGTCATATGCTTGTCTCTCCCCTGGCTCCTTCTCCTCTCCCTCTGTTCTGCTCTAGTTTCTGGATAGAAATGAGATCAACTTGAAGGCTTGATATAACTTCTTGTGCAGCCTCCATGCTGAGTTTAAGGATGTTAATGGTTGCATGGATGCCACTAAGAGACTTAGCCCCCAGAAACTCTGCTTCTTCTCCTACTCTGCTTATATCTCTAGTTCTTAGTGAAATTTTGTGTCAGAAGCTAAGCTAATTCCTTCTTGAAGACAGGGAAATTTAATGATTGCTCAGTGAAGGTAACTGGGTTTCTTCATGGACCCATTTCCATTTGCCAAGCTAGAAGCCTGCTGAGACCTGGAGCTTGCAGGCAGTGCTTGGCAGGGCCCAAAGAAGCTGGAGGCACTATCAGAGAGCATTGAAATGGGAGTCACTCATGAAAAGGCAGGCAGGGAAAAAGCCAGTGTTGTCCTTGGAAGAGAAACTCCTACGAGAGGAAGGGATGGATGTGGGAGGGAGGCAGGAGGTAAGGTCCAGGTTAGGCACTACAGTCTAAAACCAGCAGGGTGGCCAAGAAAGTCCAAAACCAGGAGAGACATTTGAGTGCAAAGCCCTTCAGCCTCTCAGTGAGCCACTGCTCCTACCAGACAACTCAGCCTTGTTATGCCTCTGCCCAGCGGGGAAGGACTGTTCTCTTCCCAAAGGAAGAAGTGGCCAGGGGAACACAAGCCTTGACCAGCTGAAGCCTCTGCTCATGCTGTGGTGGGCCCTTTGCAATGAGAGGGCCCCCCACCTGTGGATCTGACTCCCTGGGTCATTCAGCTGCATGATGTGAACACCAGACTTAATTTAATTTGTGACCATCAAGATTTGAATTATTTGATCAGTACAATTCTCCAGAAACAAAAAAGAAAAAGCTATTCTTCCCACTTCCTACTCTATTTGACTTTGGTAAAACAACAAACTAGTTATCACTGAGGTAAAGGCCTCAGCTGACCACAGGCTTTGGCTGGAGTATTGTGTGTTTAAATGATAACAGGGCTATGTGAGGGCTTTTTGTTTAAGACGCCTCCTAGTGAATGAAATGTTGCATAAAAACTAAATTGTCCCCAGATAGTTTTAGTCTGGAGTATTTGGATAATACAGAGAGCAACAGCTGATTAAAATGGAAGAAGCAAACAAAAATAATAGTGATGAAAGGGATCCTTAATTCAAAACGATATTGTGTGCCTTGGAGCATTGACATTTATGTCAATACTGTATTAGTGGTAATCAAATTCCTCATTGTCTGCTGCAATGTAACCAACTCCTCAGGTATAAAACTCCATTAATCATGGAGGTGTGCTCTCTGCATCTGTGTCGGTGGGAAGATAAATTAGGGACCACTTTGCAGATCTGCTGAAAGAGAGGAGGACATGCATTGAGCATAGATAGACGAGAAGCGAAATCTACCTCTAGATCTTTTTTCCTTGACATTTTCTTTGTGCCAAGCCAAAGAACAGTTCAGAGATTGTAATTTTATTAACTATTCTGCATAATTTTGTATCATAATAATAACAATAATTTTCATTTAGAGCAAATGAAAGTGTATCTCTATGCTTAAGGCAACAGGTTGTCAGCAGTGAGTTTCTGTAACTGGAGACTGTACAGGTTTTTTCACCATCTTAAAATGGGAGTAATGCTACACTTCATAGTTGTCTTGGTCCCAATAGACACTGCAATGCTGTCAGCAGGCTGTGGAGACCTAAGTCTGCCACACACCTCCTGCATGATGATGTCACTTCATTTTGCTCTACCTCGTTTCCCCTGTCTGAAGTGCAGGTAACAGTACCTCCACATCCAGAACCCACAATGTTAATAACACCACACTAATGTTCATGAGATAGAGTAGAAAAGAACTGGTGGGTGTATTTTAAAAAAATATTCAGATTTCTGAAGCTGTGTGAGATGAGGATGTGTTGCACAAAGCAGATGCCAGCTGGATGGCTGAGGGTCTTAAGAGCTCTGCATCCTGTCTCTGGCTTTCTGTATGCCCTTGGAAACACCACTTGCTGTACATGCAGTCATATAAGAATATCCCTGTTATGCCTTTTCCCAGCTGGGAAGGATGGTCCTCTTCCTAAGGGAAGGGGTGACCAGGGAACACAAGCCTTGACCAGCTGCAGTCTTGACCCATTGCAAGGAGAGGCTCCACCTGTGGATCAGGTGTGCATTGCTGTGTGTGCAGTCAGCAGGCTGCTCTGTAAATAGACATGCAGTGTCTCTGCAGCCAGGATTATACGCATAGGGAAACCTGATTCCATGGACCTTTCCTCCCAGTAATCCCCCTGTCATTCTCTAGAACCTGTTCTTCTTATCCTAGTGACTTGCTTCCATATAGTCTGTGTGTGCTTCAGACCCTGATGTGTGTGGATTATCTGAAGGGGCTGCATGTTTGAGGAGGTGATTTCGGGTACTAGACCATTTGGTTTCACCTGTGAGTGATCATACCTTCCACATTGTCAGCTGCAAAGTGATGACAGTATTTCTTCCTTTCTAATATGGAGCTCTTGATAACAGCCATGCCAAGTGTTATTGCAGTGTACAGTGTGCCAGGGCTTTGCTTTGTAAGACAGTTTTGAAATCTTTGGTTGTCCATAGCAACCTGCAGGCATTGAAATATTGGCTTGCACATATGTGGGGGTTTGCAACACTGCTGTTGCTGGAGGCTCCTAAGAAAAGGCTCTCTGCTTTGTCCCTGTGTGGACCTTCTCCTCATTGCCCCTACTCACTCCACAGAGATTGCAGCTCCTGCCAGCAGAGCAGTTAACATGCTGCAGGTCCTCACTAGGAGCTGTGCATTGTGCACAACCAGGGGGAAACTGGTACCAAGGCAATGTGTGCAGGGCAGTCCTAACCAGATGTAGCTGCCATGCTGCAAAGGTGCCAGTGCTCTGATGTCCACTGCTACAGAGTGTGTGACAGAGCTGGAGGTACCACAGACTGCTGAGTTCACTGGTGACTGATGTGCTATACAAGGCAGACTTGCTTGTAGTTGAAATTAGGAGAGAAAGAGAGAGACCAGAGCTCCTTTGTCTCACACACTCAGACTGTGATCTGGGCAAAACTCCCTGTGTTCCAGCTAGCAAGTGGGAGGCAGGGCAGCATCCCAGGCTGTATAGCCACATCATTGGCCCGAAGTAGTGGCTGTGTGACATAATTCAACATCACAGTGTTCCCACTCTGCTGCAAATGTCTCAGATTAACACACTGGGTCACCCTGCACCTGTTAGTGACCTTGTCAAAGGATACACCCTTCGTGTGCTTTGGAAGACCCTCATGCCAGCCAGCTAGTGCATGCTCTGTCCTGGTGCAGAGTGTTGTGACAGCCCTGGAAGGGTCACTGCCATGTGTGCTTTGTCACTACCTCTCACTGCCTCACTCCTTAATAATCCCCTCTGCTGGGAGCCAGAGCCTGGACCAACTGCTCAGCTTTACTGAGCTGCTTTTCCAATATTAGAGTATGAAAACATTTTCAGCAGCTTCTGTGCTTTTGGCAGCACCCAGTCCCTGCTGTAATTAGGCTTGGGTGTCCTCCAAAATGGCAGAAACTTCAAAAGCCCCAAGCCTAACCTTGGGGAATGTAGGTGGGGCTGTGATCTCCAGGGAACGTCATCCTGGGAGTCTTTCGGCTCCAGTGGCCAGTTTATATAATCAAGACCTGACACAGCAAAAGAGAGACTTATTGTCTGATGGATTCAGTCTTTTAATCCCTATTTCTACCAGTAATCCCTTTTCTGTTAGTAGGCCCTATTTGTGCAAGTAGTGCTCTTAGCTTCAGTGGAGTGTCTTTGACCGGCCTGTACTTAATGTAAACTAAGATTACTTTTGGCATCTGTGGAATCCCAAAATACTAAACCAGCAGAGGGATGATCCAGGGCAATGGGCTTTATAGACTCAGTAGGTCATACTGGAGTTTACATTTGCTGCTGGCAATTCCAGGGGGTCACTAGCATTGCCACAGCAGATGAATTTCCTTTCTAACTGCGAAATAAACACTGCATGTGGGGTAATTATTAAAGGAATTACTATAACAGGAAAGGAAAGGGAGGAGGTCTCCTTTGTCAAATGTAAAGTATGTCTGTTTACATGACGTCCTCAAGTACCAGACAGTGTTTTGGAAGTCAAGAGATAAAGCCTTAAATAGGGACAGCCAACGCACAAAGTAGGTGAGTGCTCTTCCAGCTTTTCGAGTTTTGAGTAATTGTGGCCATTGCTAATTTTCATACTGTGATGGCTTAACAGTTCTGTGCCTGTGATTGCGCAGCCCGACTCACATGGGAAATGCTTCTTGAAGCCTAATAAGCACTGAGGTGCACATCCTGCATGCTGCCATGGCAACAGCAGGATGCAGGAGAGCTCCGAGGGCTGCCCTTTGGATGACCAAATTGGTTTAATTACCAGCTGCGGAAACTACCTGGTGTCTAGTGACTGATTCTTCCAATGAGTGATCTCTCCCTGAGCAGAATGAACCCTTTGAGTGCTGGCTTCAGGTGTGTGCTGGGTCACCTAGCACAGCTGTGTAGTGGGAGAGAGGCAGCCCTGGGAGGACTGCAGTGCAGTGCACAGGCTGGCAGCGTTCATGCACAACTGTCAGTCCTGATAAGGAAGCCCAGGAAAGCTTCCACTGATGGTGTTCTGGTGTTCAATGTCAGATTGTGGTTTGGGGTTTTGTTTTCACCCTGCTTTCCTGGTCCTTGCCTGTCCCTTTCACTGCTGGCAGGGCAGACTTCAGTCCCCGCTGACCCCCTTTGGGTTTGTGGCAGGAGAGTTGGTAACAACAAATTTTGTCATATGGAGAACTCTAGTACTTTGACACTTACTTTCCCCCAGGGGAGGGACAAAGACAGTAGCTTCCTTTGCTGAAAAAAAGATCATGACTCTGCAGGGCTGAGGCTGTGTTTGCCAGGTCAGCTGGGTAGAGAAGTCCCCTGCCTGAGCAGTGGCACTGTTCACAGGAACTGGTAGTTTGGATGCCTTGTGTTCTCTATTCTTCTCTGTGGCCAAGACTTCCAGCAGGGCAGCAACTCCTGTGCTGTGTCCTGGCCAAGGAAACCACATGAAGCCCTGTTGCTGGTGAGGGGGGACAGTGGGATAGAAAATTAAATGGGGGAGCATAGCCCATGTAGGAGAATGCGGGCATGAAATAATTTAACTGCAGTTCCTATGAACTATTCTGGCAACTTGGGTAGGTACCTGTTAATGCCAAGCTGAACCAAAACCAACTGCTTTTTTATTTTAAATTCCATTTGACAAACTGAAGCAGTTTGATTAAATTCCCACAGACCTGAAACTGTTTTGCCATATATTGACTCATGCTTTGGTAAAAGCTAGTATTTCCCACTCTTAGGTCCTGACCTTAAAGAGAGTGTTTTGCACCAGCCACCACTGCTGATTTCAGTTGCCCAAGCTGAACCAAAACCAACTGCTTTTTTATTTTAAATTCCATTTGACAAACTGAAGCAGTTTGATTAAATTCCCACAGACCTGAAACTGTTTTGCCATATATTGACTCATGCTTTGGTAAAAGCTAGTATTTCCCACTCTTAGGTCCTGACCTTAAAGAGAGTGTTTTGCACCAGCCACCACTGCTGATTTCAGTTGCTGGATTTCAGCAATTATTCCTGACACTGTTTTAAGTGTTGATACTGGGATGAGGGGACTGATGGTTGATACAAAGCTAGGGCTTTTTATAAAGCCCTTAACATAGTCTGTGATTTGCACATCAGGTACCTCCATGCCAAATCCACCCCATGAAATCAGAGGGCAGCTATCAAAATGATGTTCTGAATGTCTTACACCTCTGTGCTGGGGTGTTGGGTAAGCTGTACCTGATGAGCTCTCCCAGGAAGAGCCTGGATGGCTGTAATGCCAGCACGGAGTGGCTTGTGTGACATATGCTCCACGTGAGTTCTCTGCACCCTCCACGGGTGCATCATTTAGCTGAAAACAGACAACACTTATTGCTAATTACATGTTGCTCTGCTACCTGCTAATTAAGGAGAGCTGCAAAGTTGATGTGTGTGTTCTCTGGGGTAGTGACCACCTAACTCAGTAAGTGCAGAGGTGGAGGATAAAAATTTGGACAGCGAGAGAACCCGGAATGGCTAATACAACAGTGGTTGGTTTGGTTTTTTAATCTTCTTCAGGATTTACTAATATTCCTGTTCAGAAATACAGCAACATTGATTAGGATAAATGTGTGTTACAGTTCCTAACTCTAGGGAAGTGAACACACTGCAGTAGGAAAAGCCATTTCTTGTTATCTGGCTGGAAAAGAAACCCATTTGTGTTGGCACAGACATACTGTGGAAAAATAAACAGCAGGGAGAGAAATGATGCCATGGTTCCACAGGCCTGCAGAAAGGCCATCAGGCAGGAGCTCCCTTGCAGAAGAGACTGAGGAGAACTGCAGGAGTGGCTCCTGCTGTTGGGAATTCATCTGGGTTTCCTGGGGCTGAGAAGCTGTGGCAGGGGCTGCGCCGAGAGGGTTTCTGCCAGGCTAAACAAACCTCTTGATCTCAGCAATGTGATGTTGGCATTGCCAATGGTCCCTGTGCACTTCAGATGGGCAGGGATGGTCAGATGCACATCTCTGGCCACAATTTCATCATGGTAGCCAGGCTGACAAATGTAATGGGGAGTTTTCTCAATATAACATATATGTTGCAGAGTTTTGTTGTAGTTTCAATACAGGGCTGGCTTTTGAAACCAGAAAGGTGTTCAGCTTCTGAAATTAACATCTGGTTAAAGTCTGGCTTATATGAATGTTTTAAAAACTCTTGTGATATCAGGAGATAAAAATGAGCCTGAATATGGAAAACCTGTACAAAAGTATTCATAATGTGTGCCATCATGTATCTTTTAAGTGGCATCTGACTATGATCAGGATCTAACTTACTTAGAGGGTTACTGAACTGTGTTACAGAGGTGTTCATGTCTCTCAATTCTGCATCACAGCAGACTGTGTGTGAGCTCACATGGAAGGGAGAGGCAGATTGACTTTATCCAGACCTGTAAAATGTGCTGAGGATATCACAGGAAAAAAACTTTGCATGAGGGAATGAAGTGCTACCCCTACCTCTGTCAGTGGTGAGATAATTTTGACAGTTTGCTCTTTGTTTCCTTAGGAAAAAAACAGCAGACATGGCAGTACAACTGGGCAAATGCAGGTTTTACTCTCAAATCTAGCAAGTCCCAAACTAAGAAGGTACCCACTTTATTTAATATCTCATCATTTGTTAACCAAATATAATATCCACTAATTTCCAATTGTTTCAAGAGGTTAACTTAATATTCCATCGATAACATGCCTGGATTCTATCCAAAGCAAGATGCTAGACAGGTATAAGATACCATTCATTTCATCAATAATGAAATACCTGTAATATAGAATAATTTTCTCATGTGTTAAGATTTCTGCATTGTCTAGCCAGCCAGGAGAACTTAATGAAACTATGGCATCAGTAGGTAATACAACTGCAAACTGAATAATGTGGAAGACTTTTTGGTCCTCTGGTTATGGCTTGTTAAACTTAATTTCAGTAATTAATCAGCCTTTTGCAGAATATATATTTTATGAAGTATTGTCTAATATCACTCTGTAGCAAAGATGAGACTCTTAAAAAAGCTTTAAATACAACCTCAACAAGAAGTATTCTTGACAGCACCAGTGTCTTCATGATAAAAACCACACAGAAAAAATTAGTCCATAGAAGAACTGAATGTTTAGCTCTCCTTTATATATATCTATTAGTAACAGAAAGGGACTGGAGCTACACAACATGAAGACATTACCTTATATTTTACTATTATTAAAGCCTTTTATTGGACAAGGAGACCCATCAGAACAGAAATAATAGTTACTTCATGGTAGTTTCACAATAGTGGAAACACACCCAGTTGTCAAATGCCTTTAAATAAAAGGAATGAGGGCATCTGATGACTTGAGATAACCATTTCCCCAGCAGTGACAGTGAGGAATCACACTCCTCTTTCCTAAAGTGAAGCTGTATTCACTGAGACATCGGATAAGGAGTGTTTTGTGCGTTTGGGGGTGTTTTAACCCTGAGTAAAATCCCCTGTGAGTATGTGGTGCCCACTGCACTGGCACTGCCTTCTCAGAGGAGCTCCTGGAGACCTAACTCAGGCCTCTAAAGGTTAACCTGTGGGTAAACAGAAGATGCCAGGAGGGCATGATCGCCCAGCTGGTCTGCGGCTGATGACGTGTGCTGGTAACCCGAGAGCCCGTTGCACAGCTTTTGTGCCTGGAGTTGCTGTGGGATCACAAGGAGGTGGCCAGCTCTGTCCCTGTTTGTGGACACTGCTCGGCCGGGCTGCCCTCCTGAGTGTGTGCCTTTCACTTGGGTGTGAATTCAAAGTGCAGCGCCTGTTTCTCAGTAACTCACCAGCTGGATGGTCCTGTTCTGCACTGCCCTGCCTGAATTATTCAGGAATATCTGGGAACAGGTGTTCCTGAACTGTCTGTTATCAGCAAGCCAATGAGTCAGGAAGCTCTAGGAAGCTTTCAGTGTACTTCATTTATTTTTCCATTCCCTCCCACACCCTAACATGACACCAGGCAACAACATAGGCTCAGTAAAATGGTTCCTACAAACATGTTACCACTATGAGTAAGGCTTTTTTATTCCTGTGTTGTTAAAATAGCCCAACCTGGTTTCAAACAGTACCTTCCCAGAGGTGCTCATCCCAAAGACCACTTAAGTACCCATCTGATTTCACATACACTCATGGCTTTCAGAAAGAACAACTTCCTTTCCTATCCCAGCTTGACAGAAACACTGTTGTTATATATGGTCACAAAATGGAAGTGAAAATACAAAAGCTATGGTAGAAAACCTCTTCTTGTCACAAGCGGCACTTGAAATGTCCTGCATCATCAGGTCTGATGTTCTGAAAGAACATTTTTTTATCTCATGACCCTTTTTGGCCCAGGTGGACGATTCTTAGGTCCTTTCCTGATGTCGTAAATAGCAGTGATAATGTGCAGCCTATGGAAATCTGCAGCAACTGTTAGGTATTCCTTAGTCACTGACACAAAGCTTTGCACATCAGAATCTATCTACAAGTGCCACAGGGAGAAGGCATGAAAGAAAAATGTGTCATACTCTGAGGTAAACAGCTTTATTCCCTATTAGTCTGCCAGAGGCTGAATTAGTAATTTATGAAGCACTTTGCCACAGTGATATTTGTTTAGTCCACTTAGGATTTGTTTTTTGCTGTTAACACAGAGCTAAACAACTGAGACTGTGTCTACATGCTCTTCTGCAGACAGGAGCCTGCTCCATGCCCGGCACCTGCCAGCTCTAAGCCACATCACTGGCAGCACAGCCGCGTTGTTTGAACAGCACAGAGGGTAGGGCTAATATTCCCACAGTTACCCATCCCAACACCGCACCACCCTGTTTCCACCAGGTGTTGTAGCTGCTGCTGACTTGTCAGTGAAACAGCAGGCATGCTGTCTGCCTAACAGGAATGCAGTGCTCACACATGGAGCACTGCTGGGAAGCCAGGGATTGCCTTGGGCAGGGCAGGGGTCATTGCATCTTCATCCAGCTCTATACAGTGTGGACAAAATGTGGTTCCTTGCCTAGGGAACACATCTGTGGGGAGATTGTTTGTTTTCTATTTTTAACACACCCTATTGCTTATTAAGATTTGAGAAAGGTGGAAGTCTCTATTGTGAAGACCACCAACAAACTTTCAGGGAAAAGCAGACACTGCTACACGGAAAAAAAAGTAATATAGAAAAGAGACACAAATCCCTATTACAAAAAGTAAATCCAAACCAAATTAAATTTTGAAAGCCTTCTTCCTGGACATGAATCCCCTATTCTTTTGAAGGTCAGCATTAGATGATGCAAGACCAACACTGAACCTCCAGCCCATTAGCCTCTACGGAGCCAGGCGGCAGACAGGGTGATGTGGTATGTCTGCATACCTCCTCCAGGCACTGGAGAAGAGGTGAGAAGTAAAACCCTTCCTGCAGATCCTTCTCATCTTCAAGGGAATGTGCTGCTGCCACAGGAGTGCCATGGGACGAACTGTGGGAATCACTCCTGGCAGAGACAGAGCTGGCAAAAGAAGGCATTTGCAAAGACTATTGAACTGTTGCCTCCCCCGGTTAAAACCGAAAGGAAAAGGCTTGCCTTGCTGGTATTTGAAGGGTTTCTGAGCCACTTCAGACAACTCTCTAGTGCTGACTGCCCTGCATGGAGCCACGTGTATGCGAAACAAGTGACTCAGCTCACCTGGGGAAGGCAGAGGTCTGTGCAGGGCTCCGTGTCCCGCTGGAACTGCCTTCATCCTCTGCCTTGAAGCACTTGTCTCTTGTATCAGCCCTCAAATCTTTTGAGAATTGCCCTCTGGAGCTCTAACAGAAAAGACGAGGAGGCACTAGCTCCTACGTTGTATGGGGCAAAGTTAGACCTAAATTCTTCCTGGTCCAAGCCCACAGCTGAGCCAGAAAGGTGACCTAGAACTGCATCAGGGATTTCATAAGAGCCATTTGACTGATGTGTGTGGGATTTATCAAAAGAAGGAAGCGAAGAACTTCCATAAATACCTCACAGGATTGGGTCCTCAGATGAAAACATCTGCTAAAATGTGGAGCCCAGGAAGAAAGGGCTATGTTAGTGCTGCGACTTGTACATGGCTCCTCTGGAAAGATTAAGAATGCTGTAAATTCAGATTGTTTACTTTGCTTGCTTGCTTTTTTTTTTTTAATCCTGTGGTATTTACAGTACCTGGTACTTATTCAGCTTTCTTAGTTAACAGCTAGGGAAGTAGACAGGGCTGCCTGAAATCCTGG
>NW_008665238.1:0-4587 GCF_000695815.1 Acanthisitta chloris | reverse complement strand
AGGCATCTTGCAGGTACATTGCCCTGAGGCAAGGGGCAGCAGGCAGCTTAGATCTGTGTTCCTAAGCCAGCAGCAGGACCCTAACAGAGTGGGAATTCCCCACTGCATCTGTCCCACTGACTTTTGGATGCAGTTCCTCTCAAACCTGTGTGGCTTTCCCAGTAGTCATTCATACATCCCTGGGGGAATACTGACACTGACAGCTGAATATGGTGTGTTGAAGAGATGCTGAAGGCACCAAACCACTGTTTTCTGGGGTCTCCAGACTGCCAGACTGTCTGTCAGCTTGTTAAACAGGCACTGAAGTACCATTAGGGAGCTCAAGTGTCATCAATGTTAAGAACAGCTGACTGAAGGCATAGCTTAATTTAGGAGCCTGTCAGACATATGGTAATGGCCTGGTAAGGCTTGGTTAAAGGTGGTGTTAGCAGGCTACTGTACATTATTAATCTGTGTACAGTGAAATATTACACATTAGCTTTTGCACTTGCTGGCAGATTTCTTGTGGGAAGATCTACTCTAGGGACTCCAGCAGCACTGAATACTGAACAACTGACAGAAATAGGGAGTTTGGACCAATGTCTCTGCTGGCATAATTCCATTATAGCCAGAGGGTGAAATCGCAGCCCTGTTGAGATGCATGGAAATTCTGCCAGGCTTGCGACTGCTAAGAACTCTTTTAACAACTCAACCCTGGTTTTGCTTTGGACTGAAACCTCCCTGTGGATCTTAGCCTAGAAACACTTGCATCTTGCACACAGAAGAAAAATGTTCTGCAGCAAGTAAATGAGCTTGGAAACGGTTTTAACTTCATCAGTGGAACCCTTGCTGTAGACATTCGCTGCAGGCTAAATTTGGCCTGTGTGGTAAGACACCAAGTGGCACACAGACATACATCTCCCTCAGAGACAGAAAGGCACCTGCTTGGATGTGCTCCCTGCTACTCCTGTGAACTGCATAAGGAAGGTTTTGGTGCTCTCAGTGTGACCCATTCATGCAGTGAGGGCTCATTAATATTTTAAAGACCAGGAAACCTAGATACTGACCAAGTGTCTCTCACTCTTCTCTTTACATTTCATATTGCTGTTGTGGCTTCCAGATTCCTTGTTAGGCCTGCCCATTGCTACAGGGTATTTGTGAGTCTGCTGGAAGCTCTTGTGGCTGAAGACAGACCTGCATCAAAGCCCTCTGTGCTCCTGTTTGTGCAAGACTGACTATACCTCCAGCAAGGTCAGAAAGCTACTGCTACCATCACCCACAGCTGTGACTTGCTATGGTTCTGAGGTTAAAAACAAAGAAGGAAAACAGGCACTGGAAAAAACAAATTAATTCATTCTGTTTTCTTTATACATTGTAAAGCAGCAGGATGGAGAACACTTTTGCTTTGCAGGTCACCTTCACAGCAAACAGGAATCATTCAATCAATTACTGGATAATACCAAGGGCAGTCTCAGAGGTTGGCAATTGGAATGATTAAAAAAATATGAGCAAGACTTTAAGTGTCTCCTTGTGAAACAAACAGAGCAAAATTGTTCATCAGTAGTGTAATAAGCACTGTCTTAAATGAATCTGGAAGATGACCAGCTCTGTCTTCCCAGCCCCTTACAGAGGGAGTTTGTGACCTTGCCCTTGTATTCCACACATCAAGCTTTCTGGAGCTCTCTTTTTGCATTTGAGAAAGCAGGAAATATTTCACAGAATCAAATACATTGGCTGGTGAGCTAGTACAGGTTGCCAAGGATGGTGTCCAGTTGGGTTTGAGTATCTCCATGGAGGGAGACTTCACAATCTCTCTGAGCAACCTACTCGTTTTTGAGCACTCTCACAGTAAAATAAAATGTCTTCTTGTGTTCAGGTGGAAGATCATGTGTTTCAGTTTGTGCCTCTTATCCTATAAGTGTGCACTACTGAAAAGAGACTCTCTCCCTCCTATCACCTCTGCTTGACTTCCTACTTGTTGGGATGGACTTTCCCCACGCTTGGAGGTGATCTTTGAAAGCCGGGCAGCAGATCCCTGAAGAAGTCAAAGTCTGCTCTTCAAAATTAGAGCTGTCGTCCTGCCATTTGCACTACTCTTCCCTCCTAGGATCCTGAACACCATCTCATGATCATTGCACCTAGTGCTGGCCACGCCTTCACATCCCCAACCAGCTCTTCCTTGATTCTAGGTATGAGGTCCAGGAGAGCACCCTCCCTTATTTGCTCCTTGATCACTCACACAGGGGAGTTCTCATTGTGCTCTTGAACTCTCCTAGATTGCCTGGGCCCTGCTGTATTGTCATGTCTAGCTTAAACCTTCTCCTAACTTAACCTTAGTATAAATTACACCCATCTCCTTCTGTGCTCAGTCCCTGCATTCCCTGCTGCAGGTCTGGTGCAGCATTTACAAGTACACTGACTGCAACGTGGCTTGGGAGCCCAGATCTGGTGTCCTTTGCACTGCTCCAGCTGCTCTGTTACGCTGGCACTTGCCTTCCTGGACAGATGTTTACCTGAAACTTATCTTACCAGTGACACATTACTAGAAACACATCTGTGGTGAAGTGTTTTTTAGTGTTTTCTGCTTTTATGCTAACCACCCTCCTGACAAACCACCCTTCTGACTTCTTCTCTGCCTGAGACTTGCCATAAGGTGAATGTTCTTTTTTTACCTGTTTTACTTTCTTGCAAAATAAAGGGTTCTCCAAAAATCTCCAATGAGGTTTTCTGTAGGATCCTCCTCCTCTTTTTTTCTCTCCTCCTAATAACTCAGAACACAAGAGCTGGGACAGGACGTGTTGTGGAGGTTTTCCATGGGGTTGCTCTCCATGAGGCAGAGCTGAATATGGCTTTTGGCTGTCCCGTCCTAGACGTTTTAGTACATAGAGTCATGTATTGTTTTGGGAGAGCCTAGTGAGTGATCCAGCACAGAGTCCTACTGTGTTTGGGGTTGAAAACACAAGATACAAAATTCTTCTTTCCCAAGGGCTCTAACTAGATGGGCCAGACAAAAGGTAGAAATAAAAGCAGAAAAAAACACATATGTACGGGAAAATGTCTTCAATTGTAGAGATTTTTGTCTAACATTTCCCAAGGAACACTGTGATTCCTGGAGTTTGGTTTGAACTCCTTCCCAAGTGACTAAATTAAAGCCATCCATACACTGGAATATAGTTGGTCACTGAAAGTTTTTGCGTTACCAGATTAAAGTAGGCAGCCAGGAGAAAGCCCCTGGGGAGTTTGTCATCCCCCACCACCCGCGCTAGCTGAAAGATTTGAAGCAGAATCGATTAAGATCTTGGGGGCTTTAAGCAAATTCTTGTATGGCTCATGGCTTCTACGCCTCTCCTATGGCTTCCTTTTGGACTCCTGCAAGCAGTGTGTTTTATCCTGAGCTCCAGTGGCTCCTCCACTGCCTACAGATAAGCATGCACAACACTAGTTGCGCCACAGCTCCAATGTGCGTAAGCATTACACAACCACTGTCACCTATGGATTTCTGCTCACAGAAGGAGCCAAGTCTGGCTCTGAAAAGGAGACCCAGAGTGCACATTCATTGCTCTGCTACATTTCCCAAGGTGGGGGCAGAGCTGAAGTACAGAACCATCTGCCTGTCTTTGGGCTGTGCTGTGGGCAGGGAGCAATTTCCTCAGGACCTTCCAGCCCAGGATATGACAAAGCACTTGTGGGACTTGTCTTTGGTCCACCACCTCGATAGCTTTCTGCTAGGAGAAGCTGTCCTCCCCTCATGTTTTACCCAGACTGGAACCAAGCTCAAGAGAATAATGTGTCACTTCAGGAGGCTGTTTCAGGATGCTTTAATAGCCTTTTTAGTACCCAACATGATTAAGGCTCACTTTTTTAGCACAGGAAGGCTCAAAGGATGATACTGTGTAACCCTTGGCTTTCTCTACATCCCCTGAGCAACTGGTTCCAGGATGGAATGATGTGGCACTTGGCCCCCGGGGCAGAATCACAAAATCACGGAATATACAGAGTTGAGAGGGATCCACAACATCAAGGTTCAGCTCCTGGCTCTGCACAGACATCTCCAGCAATCCCACCATGTGCCTGAGAGCATTGTCCAACTGCTTCTTGAGCTCTGTCAGGTTTGGGGCTGTGACTTCGCTGTTCCAGTGTCCAAACACCCTCTGGGGGAAGAACCTTTTTCTAATCCCCAGCCTAAAACTCCCCTGACACAACTTCAGTCCATTTCCGCGGGTGCTGTCACAAAGAGCAGAGATCAGTGCCCGCCCCTGCACTGCCCCTCGGGAGGAAGTTGCACACAACGACGTCTCCCCTGTCTTGTCCAGGGCGAAATGGTGTGGCATTTGGTCGCAGCAGCACAGCGATGTGCTGCAGCCCCACAAGCTCCGAGGTGCCTATGGCTCCACCGCCCTCCCTTCAGCCACCACAACGCCCACGACACCTCTGTGACAATATTCCTCAGGGCGTTACAACCGAGCCTTAAAATGGCGCAGGGGGGACGCGAAGCGCTCCCCAAACCCTTCCGCCGCGCCGACCCCGCTCGGGGCGCGGCGGAGCTGCTCCCCGCGGGGAAACCAGCTGGAGAGCGGCTCGCTGAGGCGCTGCGGGTCGCTGAGGCGG
>NW_008665237.1:0-20201 GCF_000695815.1 Acanthisitta chloris | reverse complement strand
GCGATGCGTGGCTGTGTCACTGTGATGCCGCGGGAGGTCCCAGGTCAGACTGTCGCGGTGCTCAGTAGGCGCGGCGCGGGGGGTTGGGCTGTGCGGTTCCATGGTGTAATGGTTAGCACTCTGGACTCTGAATCCAGCGATCCGAGTTCAAATCTCGGTGGAACCTGAACGTTTTTGCCCGCGGGTAGAGATTTCTTTACTGCTCATTACCATGGAAAATGACTTTAAGGTTTTTTCCTGGACTGTGGAATGCCATAAACTACTGTCATCCAGCGCTACTTGGAAAGGAAAAGAGAAACCAATCAGAATCATCCTGTTTGATTTCTTTTTCTCTATCATTTATTGCAGCCAGGTAAGTGCTTTCTGACACAAATTCTGCAAAGAGTTCCAGCCGTGCCACAGTGTACTGGAACGTCCTTTTATTCCTATGCTGTAAATGGTCTGTGTGGGAACACAGTTCTAAATCCCGGGTCAGCAAAGCTGGAGGCAGACACTGAGCTCCAGGGTTTGGTGTGGAATGTTCAGGTTCTGTTCTCGTTCAGGTGTTTGTGTTTGCTTTCTGCCATCATCATACCACGGGGTGACCTTATTGCAGCCCTGGAGGAGCTCCAGGAGAGCTGGGGAGAGGATTTCACAGCCAGGTTGGATGAGCCTTGAGCAACTTGCTCTGGTGGGAGGTGTCCCTGCCCAGGGCAGGGGTTGGGGCTGGATGATCTCTAATCTCCATTCCAACCCCTAAAATTCTATGATTCTATGGAGTGCCAGGACAAGGGGGAATTGCTTCCCACTCCAGAGGGCAGGGTGAGATGGAACACTGGGAAGGCACAGGTTGCCCAGAGCAGCTGTGGCTGGTCCATCCCTGGAAATATTCCAGGCCAGGTTGGATGGAGCTTGGAGCACCCTGGGCTGGGGGAAGTGTCTCTGCCCAGGGCAGGGGGTGGAATGGGGTAAGCTCTAAGGTCCCTCCAACCCAAACCATTGTGAGATCCCACGGAGACAACGAATACCGCGGAAAGGCAGAAAAAATGAGAACATTTAGGCGGTGTTAAACTGCAGATAATTCCCCCCGGGCGCGGATTCCCACGGAATTCCCATAGGATTCGGTTGCTATGGATTTATTTTCCAGCCGCGCGGAGGCGAGTGCCACCGCCCGGTTCTATGGTGTAATGGTTAGCACTCTGGACTTTGAATCCAGCGATCCGAGTTCAAATCTCGGTAGAACCTACCGCTGGTTGCATACTTTTCTTTTTTTCCCTATCCCACAGCTAATTTTTCCCTGTCCCGCAGCCAATTCCTCGCGCAGGGAGCGCGGGCCGAGCCAAGGACTGACCCAACCGGGGTGAAACCTCAGCACATGAATCCCAAAGGATTTCCTTCACCTGAACTGTGCCATGCCATTCCCACCTTTCTTCAGCGGAATAAACAGTTGGACAAGTGACTAAAACAACAAGTAAGACCTTAAATAATTCCTACTACAATTTAATTGGGTCTTTCATTATATTTGACTGGGTTTTTTTACATTAAGTCTTTTGTTTTGAGAGGAATAAAGGCATTTACACTGTGGAGAGTTTGATTTTCAGTAGATAAATGTGCAGAATTTGGATCTTATTTTATTTGGAAAATAGGGGCAGAAATGCAATGGTTTCAGAGCAGGTCTGAGCTCACAGAACTGCACAAGGTAACAGGTATTCCCTCTGCCTTGCTGACACAAACCCTCAGGCTTCACAGTTTCCATTCCAAGAGTAGCTAAGGACATCTCAACACTTTGGCTCCTCTTCTCTAACCCTGTCC
This sequence comes from Acanthisitta chloris, assembly GCF_000695815.1. Lineage (NCBI taxonomy): Eukaryota > Metazoa > Chordata > Aves > Passeriformes > Acanthisittidae > Acanthisitta > Acanthisitta chloris. Next base: position 18,410 of record NW_008665237.1, on the reverse strand, counting down.
TCACTAGGCACTTGTTCACACAGTGCTAGGAACATCCCTGCTCTGTGCCAACAGCTCCTCCTCCTTTTCCCCTGGCCAAGTAACTCCTCTGTACTGTCCTTTGGAAAAGCCACAGCACAACATGAGACCACGTTATTATCCTGTGGAATTTTGGGTCCAACTACTCAGGGAACATAGAGAAATGTTTGCTGAACTCATTAAATTTTCACACAACCTGTTGATGAGAAATCTCTTCCTCACCTATGTCAGGACTAATTTTCAGCCTTTCCCCAACTGTCTGTTGGATCAGGCCACACACAAATAAGGATTTTTTTGTTCCTTGTGCACCAATGTTTTAGTTAACTCTCTACAGGAGCATTAGCTAACCAGTGAGCCCTCACAGCCTGAATTTATGCAGCAGCATCATCCTCTCCAGGCAGGACAGCCCTAAAGCCACAGGCTGCTTGTTTGCCTTGAGAGCAGATTATCATTTCCTTCTGCAATCCAACAACTTTCTCCTTCCATTTACCAGAGTTTGAGGGGTATCTGTAAGCCAGAACTCCCACAAAGTGCTGATGCAGTGTTATTGCTACACTGAGCATTCCTTATCAGTTCCCCAGACAATGCTCCTGTGTGGAATCAAATGGACTGAGAGTTTCCTATGGAACGAGACAGAATCAGTGCAGAATTGAATATCAAGATTTATTTAGGACAATTCATGGTCATGCTCCATTTGAAAACAAAGCACCAAAATTTGGGTAGCTGAACATTGTCCAAATGTCATCCAGCTGAGACTGCTGCATATGGATATATCCATATGCCCATGGCACTGACCACAGTGGACACTCACAGGTGCTGTGGCTGAGAGAAACCTCCTGCAGAAGGCAAAGGGACTTCCCAACATGCTGGAGCAACCTCAGAGTAAAGTACTAGAGCCCAAGGTACCAAGCACTTGACAAGCTCAAGTCAAGAATACCCCAAATTTCCAAATTATTTTAGCTTTTCCAGTTACTTTCCCCACTCGTTTAGTATTTTTCTAAGCATCCTCTGGAGACAAGATTGTCTCAGCACATTCAAGGAGAGGTAAAGCACTGTGGCTGTGGCCACACCAGGAGCTTTTCCCATTGCCGAAAAGGCAATGGAAATTATTGGTTGCCAAAATCTAATCAGGGAACTAAATAGTGATGTAGTTTCAGAACTAGATAGATGTATTGCCAACAGTAAGTGTCTTTTCAGCTGCAGATTTAAAAGCCAGAATCAAACCTCAGGCAAACATTTCACTATATATGAAGCTGCAACAAGGTTTTCTGACACATTACAATTGCAGTGACAGCAGGTGGAGGAGGAAACTTATTACAGCTAAGGGAAAAAAACTTCTCTTTCCTTTTAAACTGCCACTTTGAAGAAAAGGGCTATAAAAACCTACAACATTTTACTCCCGAAAGTCTTATGAAAGAAAAGCTGACCAAAAAAAAAAGACAAGTCTTAGTTCCTTAGGTCACTAGTGTTAATACAGACAATCCACATAACCCCTAACAGCTGCACTTTGATGCCTTCCTCATCTGGAAACAGAATTCTGCAGCAAACAATCTACCAGCTCTCCACACTACCCCAACAGGTTAAACACACATGAGTAGATGAAGCAATGATGGATCCAACTGAAAGAGTTTATTTTATACACACTGAGCCACTGATTTCCCTTGCAGTAGGAGCAGAGCACAGATTGACTTCACCCCCTGAGCAGCTCATTTCTAGGGTCCCCCATGGGCACAGGAGGGAGGCAAAGGGAGCAGGGACAGCAGTGCCACTGCCCCTGGGAGGATCTGCCACCTCCCAGCAGGGCAGGGGGTTCCCTTCAGAACAGCCAGGCAGCTCTTGTGTGGTTAGCTAAGATTTCCATAGGAAAGCAAACCACTTTGTACCATTTCATCCAGTATATGCACATAAAAAAAAATAATAAAAAAAAAAATCAACACACCAGCAAACCACTTTGTACCATTTCATCCAGAATATGCACATTAAAAAAAATAATAAAAAAAAAAAGAAAATCAACACACCGGACAGAGAGCAGAAGCAATATAATTTAAAACATGCAGCCAGCTACAAACCATATATACAAACAGGCCTGTACAAAGAGAACAGGAGCACTTCAGTACATGATAATTCTCTTGGAGTTTTTGGAGGAAATCATGGCAGAGAAAGAAAATCAGACCAAAGGAGTTGGATGTTGCTTCTAAAAGTAAATCTGTTCCAAAATGTCATGCAACATCTTTCTCTAGCAGACACTTATTACAGTTCCAGCTACACACAGGTCTTCCCACGACTTCTGGACTCCCTTCCTGTACAGAGGTAGATTTCTGTCGAGGTTCTGATATTGCACCACATAAGGATCATGATTTTATTACAAGGAACAACTTACAAAGGCTAATTTATGTATTTTATGGGCATAATCTCACTGTGTGCATTCAGGTAGTGCAGTAACCAAATTCATTTGCACCTGAAAGAAAACACCCCTCAGAAAAAAAATGATTTATTTCCTTCCAATGGGAAGCTGCAGTTACTGACAGCTTCATATTAAGAGAACTCTCTCTTGTCATCAGGGTGACATTTCACTGTCTCTCTCCTGTGCAGCCTCCCTTGCCTAGCCAAGGCCAGACTTGCACTGCCTCCCCTGATGCTCCATTCCATCCCCTGTGTTCAGCTTAACTGAGCATTTCAAACACACACAGGTTGTTGCAGGATTAGATGTTACTCACACAGGCAGTTGTAATATTAAGGAAATTTAGCAGATTCATTCAGACTGCTTGAAGTGATTAAAAAAGCCCATCCACACTTTCAGGCTGGGCAAGGAAAAATGGAACTTTGCTGGCTTCAAACAGCCATTAATTGTGAACAGAGTTGATCTCCTAGGAAAATCTGGACAAGTCTGGCAGGAGTTTAACTTTCTTTTGTCCATCACATTCTGGAATAACCCTCTGATAGCTCAGGACATTGCAGAGCATGTCAGTGCCACCCTAAGATGTCTGTTAAATGAACCTCTACAGCATAATTAAAAAGTAAGTGCACCAAATTCACCATGCCAATGCTTTGGAACTTGGATGGGCTCACAAGCATTGCTCAGTGTTTGTTCTCAGAGGCACCCCAGGAAGTTATTTTTGCAGAAGTCTATCAACAGGAGGCAAATGAAAGAACAATCTGGCATTGTGTGTACCAAACATGAGGGAACCAAAGTGCTGAGTGTGGCTCAGCAGACAGAGCAGAGCTGCACATTTCACTCTCAGAGAGCAGCCAGACAAAGGCAGCAGCATCACTTCCTAGCTGCAAGCTTCAAGGAAAACTTAAAAGGAAAGAAAATTCTCTTTCTGTACCAACTAACCTATTTGGAACTATTTTTGATGAAGGATTATAACCATTTAGCATTAGCTTCCCAGGTTCAGTTTCCGTGGAGCATCCTGTGACATTCCATCAGTAAGGAATGGTGGCTAGTGTGGAACTCATTAGTTTTTGCTGAATTATGGATACAAGGCATATAGAAATTCATTACATCTCTCCATATACTCACTTGTCCTTTGAAAGGGCTTTTTTGGTAACAAGGCAAGTAAATCCCAAGTTACTTCACACCAACTGCAGCAATACTGAAATTCCTCCAGTGTTTTCCCATGATGACAGGGACTGCACACCTGGGAGCAGGAGTCAAATCATCTCACCCTCGTGGAGGAGCCCACTGCATGAAGGGAATCCTTCACTGCAGGGAGTGACTCCAGGAGGAATCACACTCCCTGCCCCTGGCAGAAAGGGTTTATGTACCTTGCAAGATCATGTTTTGAATGAAGAAATCCATGAGATGCAGGAAGTGACACACAGCAAAAGTTAAAGGATGGTGGCAGGAACCAGGACTTGTGGAGATTTCTCTGGTTGTGAAAAGCAATGGTTCTTCCCAAGCAACATCCCCAGCTGGGCAGTTCCCTAGTGCACAGCATTGCATAGAGGTGTCCCAGTGCTGACCCTGCGAGCTCAGCACAGCTCTGACCTTGGAGTTCTCACCACTTGATATCCAAACTGCTCACTGTTTGATTGACTGCACTGTACGTGGTGTGCAAAGTTTCCTGCACCTTCTTAGAGTCCATGCCCTCCAGCCAGTCCTGGTACATCTTCTGCACGTGCAGGTTGGTCTCTGGAAGCCTGACAGGAATGGCAGTGTACACCTCTTCCATCTGGGCAAGGAGGGCTCTGTCTGGTTTGCCATCCTCAGTCTGGGCCTGACCTTTGCCATTCAGGCACCCTTAGGGGACAAACAAATAAAAAAGCCTCAAGGGTGATAGAATTTGATATGAAGAGAAAGTTTTTCTTAACTTGGAATTCTCTTCTCACACTGGTCAAAAGTAAAAATTCTCTACCTAAACTCTCCTCAATGCTGTTACAATGTGTATTTACCTAAAGTGACTCTGCTATCAACATCATATTAATAGAAATGAGGTTTCCATATCAACAATCTTTCTGTGCCTTCTCCATGGTTTTATGATCCTAATTATGTTCCTTGTCTTTTCTTGCCCTTGACAACCACCATTTCAGGGTATTTCCTCTGAGGTCTGAAATAATCAGAAGAGCTGTGCTGCCACTTATTTATAGGCCAGAAGAGAGCAAGGAACTTTGTGGCTAATTTTAGACAACCCAATCAATTTCTGAGCCGAGGCAGCACATGTAATTGGTGTTCTGGACCCTTCATTACATAGTGAGCATTTCAGACTATTAGAGAATTAGGAGGGGATGAAATGCAGTGCCTGCCTGTCAGACAACTTTCCTTTCAGACTCAAGATGTGTGTGCAGAACTACTGGGGTCCCACAATCACTCTTACCTCCTGGGCAGGCAAGGACTTCTACAAAGTGATACAAAAATTTTCCTTTTTTCAACTTCAGGACCATGTTTTGGATATTTCTGAAGCCATAAGCTGCTGCAAAACGCAGCACTGTCTCCCCATCCTTCTCAAGGGTAACTTCTTGAAAGTCCTTGTTCCTGTCAAGATACAGAGAGAACATTTTAACACTCTTCATTCCCTGAGGGACAATCCAACTGTGTCAGTTTGTATTGAAAAGGGAACAGAACAAGTGTAACAGTGAGATCAAGGTGAACTCTTCCAGTTTCTAAACTGAGTTAAACAGAAGTTGGGGTGGAATTTTCAGAATAGAACTATATTGAATTTTTAAGTGTAAGTTGTTAATCAAATTAAAGCCAACAGGAGCCAATTGACAGTGACAGGTTTAGAACAGGTCACTGCCTATCAGCCCAAGAGCCATGTTAGCACTAACTACATTCACTGCAGCACTAACGAAACCTGGGGGGGTTAGACTGGACTTCAGAAACCATTTCCATACCCAGAGGATGGTCAACCCTAGAACAGCCTTCCCAGAGAGGCAGATAACTTTTGGTCAGCCCTAAATGCTCAGAGAATTGGACTAAATGATCACTGTAGGTCCCTTCCAACTGCAAATACTCTTACTCTAGTCTGACCAGCACATTCTACATAACAAGGATCCAAAACTGTTTTTAACTTACTTTAATGCTTTGTAGGTGATTTCCTTGACATCCATGCCAAAAAGTTCCTTTGCAGCATGTTTAAAAATGTGCTCCAGGTAACCATCAGATCTCTTCCCCTCATGCCTTACTACATCTCCCTCCTTTATTTCATCAAACCTTAGAAAAAAACCAGAAAGGAAGATTAAGTCCAAAACTTCATTCTTTCACATCAGTAAAATAGGATGTTTCTCCCCTTCTCTGTCTGCCCCACCAAGAAGTGCTTTGTGGCACTGAGAACATATTAATTCATTACAGCTTTAAAAATGTAAACTATTCAGGACAACAGTAAGAGTATGAAAAAAAAAAGTATGAAGGGTTTTCCATGTTCAGAAACCTTGAGCAACAGTAATTTATAGGAATGCACACTCAGCACAGCCTAGAGATTTGGTTAAGAACCATTCACTGCTCAGGAGACATTTGGAGGGGTAAAATGAAATACATTCATTTAAATAAACAATACTTTTTAGCCTGTGAGAATATAAAAATACTTCAGAAGTTCCAAGTCTTTGCTAACAAACAATTCTCCTATTCCAGGAGCTGTTTGTCACACTCTGTAACACTGTGCCAGTAAGGAATCTCAAACTGGTACAGCTACAACCAGGTTAGAATGGGAAAGAAGAAGAAGAGCTGGGAAAGAAGTGCTGCACTATGTTTCAGAAAAGCAAACGAGTGGGATCTTATCCCAAGGACATGGCATTCACCTGGAGGTTCACCTCTCCCCCAGTTCTCAGCAGCTGAGCTGAGCACACGTGGCTCAGGACAAGCTGTCCCAGGACACGTGCTGGGCTGGAGCTCCGTGGGCTCCTGTTCCCTTCTGGCACAGGAGACATCCATGGGGGATGTTTCAGGAGGAGAGACTGGTCTTCAGGTCAGCAAACAGACAGATTATGTCCTTAGCTCCTGCATGTCAAAGCCTCTCTGGGTATAGTCTGATTGGTTTTTCCCAGAAGAGCCGAACGTGACCTTTGCTGGTGGCACTGCCTGAGTTGTGCTCCCAGCACAGCCCTTGGCCACGGGACCAGAGGGAGAGTGAGCACAGCAACCACCTGACTAACACACTGCTCAGGGTTAGCAGCTCCTTTAACCACTGAGGAGCTGAAGTGATGTCTGTCCTCCCTGTGCCAGTGCAGCTACTTGAGAACTGCTGCAACTTCTGCTCTGTTGGTGTTTTGGGTTTGTTTCCTTTTTCAATACCCTCAGGTGATTTTGTTTCATGGTGTCTCCCAATATTTGCCAAGGGCTATTTCTTAGCATTCTCTAGCTATACAAGTGAGTTGAGAACTCAAACACACATCACTTTATACATATGACTTTTTCAATACCCCAAGTTGCTGCTGTGCTGGGATTGGTTTCAAGAGGAGGAGTCCAAGCTATTTAAATTTCTCTGCAAGATCTACTTTTAAGCCCCCAGAAGAGCGAAAATTCATGTCATGAGGTCTCATATCCTGAACTAATATTATCAGATTAGTCCTTTTAAAAATTGAGGTCACTTGGCTTGTTCAAGCCTGGAGGAGACTGAGGGGAGACTTCATTGCTGTCTGCAGCTTCCTCAGGAGGGGCAGACACAGATCTGTGCTCTCTGTGACCAGTCACAGGACCTGAGGGGATGGTCTGAAGTTGTGTCAGGAGAGGTTTAGGTTGAATATCATGACAAGGTTCTTCCCCCAGAGGTGTTTGGGCACTCAACAGCTTCCTAGGACAGTGGTCACAGCTCCAAGGCTGACAGAGCTCCAGGGGTGTTTGGACACAGGGTGCATTGTTGGGGATGTCCTGGGCATGGCAGGAGTTGGACTGGATGGTCCTTGTGTGTCCTTTCCAACTCAGAATATTGTCTGATCCTATAAATTGAGTCAATAAACCAGGTGTGTTCTGAGTAACAGCCTGTTCTTTCATTGGACAGGCTGATACAGAATTAAATGACTGTCTCTATGTGATTATATCTGCAAGAACTACATTTAGGCAATTCTCCTTCTGTGTGGCAATCTCTGGTAGCAGCAATCACAGCCCTGCAAACACAGCTCTGAACACGTTCCCACTGTACCACTCAGATTTCTCCTCCCTAGACAAGGTCCAAGCAGGACACTAACTGCAACTGAAAAGGATTTTTCAAAGCTTCCAGAGCTTTCTCTTTTGTGCAAGAAAGCATGTTTATTGCTCCATTACCAGCACGTTGGAAAGATACCAGGGAACATCTGTCACACTTGAACAAAGATCAGGGAGAGCAGCCTCTGTCACTAAGCCTGAGAATTAAACCCCACACATGCTGCTCTCTGAGCCAGGCATATGGGATGTAAACAGAACCTCTTCTCTGCTGTGTGTGACTCTCATCCAAAGCACAGTTCAGCTCTCTCTCATCTGAAAACCTAACTGCTGTCCTCAGTATAAAAACCAATTAATTACCATTTCCTGAAAGGGAGCTGCTGCTGCTAGCAATTCTACAGGAACATATTGGGGAAGTGGAAATTTACTGTCAAGATGCTGCTGTGAATGTGAGGGGAGCACAGAGCAGATGGTCAACCCCATGACTGCATCCCAGCAGCTTTGTGGGAGGCAGATCAGACTGTTGGGCTTTACACAAGCTCAGGAGAGCTCTGAATGGGGTCAACACCCCCAGACAGTCACACTAGCAAGGCATGAACTTAATATAGTCAAAGCTATTATTACTGCATTCAAATTTAAACAAGGAGCTACAGAAATCTTCCCAAGTCATACATTTTAAAGCAGTTATGTATAGGGGTCATGACCTTAAATTATCTGCTTTGTATTTAGACAGTGTATACTGTTTTGATTATCTGTTTCATATTACTTTTATATAGAGCAACCAACATCCAAGGAAATTCTTTTGTGGTTTTGGCCACCACACAAAGGATGAGGCTTTAGTAACTCAGGCTTTGATGCAGGTTGGTTTTCTTTAAAAAGACAAAACATTCTTCTGAGCAGTTTTAGATTTATGCTGAATATACCTCAAGGTATTGTCATTTGTCATCAAAGTAAGGAAACAATCCACAACAAAACTACTTACAAACTATCTACAGCTACTTCAGTCACATCTTTCATAGACACATTTTTCTCTTCCATTATTTGGACAATTTCACCTGTAGGAAAACACATGACATTTTACTTTCAGCACAAAGCACAACACACACACTGTGCCTGTGTTTCAGAGCTCAACACCCCAACACCTGCATGTGCTTCCAGCCACATTCTCCAGCTCTTATTATCAGCTCCCTCCAGTCAAGGAGCAGTCTGACATTTCCAGCCCTGAAGCAAAGGGCCCCAAACCAAAGTTTCCCTAGTCTTTCTGTTAGGGAAAGTTTGGAAGATGTTTCTACAATGCAGGGGGAAAAAAGAAGCATGTCTAATATGGACACTAAAGGTAAAGACAAGAGCCTCATCAAAAGGTCATTCCTGCCATGAATTTAAGAGTGTTATGGATAACCCCAGTGGAGATTAAATAATGACCACAAACAAGCCAGGCAATGATTTTAAATATGGATTTGCATAACTTTTACCTTCCTCAAGAGGCTAACAAAAAGAAATAGCTGATTTTTCAGATGCATAGCAACTTACTAAGGAGTAAAGACAAGAGCCTCATCAAAAGGTCATTCCTGCCATGAATTTAAGAGTGTTATGGATAACCCCAGTGGAGATTAAATAATGACCACAAACAAGCCAGGCAATGATTTTAAATATGGATTTGCATAACTTTTACCTTCCTCAAGAGGCTAACAAAAAGAAATAGCTGATTTTTCAGATGCATAGCAACTTACTAAGGAAAATATTTGCCACCTTCCCTACATACAGTACCTGTACTACCAGCAGCACAAAAAAGCCAAACTGACAACTAAAGCAGACTTGAAAACAGCAAAGCCTGGCATAAAGGCTGTTCTAAAAATGGTGATGGATTTATGAAGAGTAAGTTTAAAAGGTATTTACCTGATGTCAGAACACAATCAACTTCTGGTGAATTATACAAGGCAGTGTAGAAATCCTCCCGCAAGGCTTCCAGCTTTTTGTCGTAACAAGGTGCCACAACTACATGGAAAATTTTATCAGGAGACAAGTTCTGTGGGATACAGAAGGGAGCACATGTGAGCTCCATGAAGAGTAAAAGACAGCTTGACAAGGACAAAAATAGTGTCATAAACCCCATGCAGGCAGTAACAGGAATCAGTCCCTGGCTGTTAAATTTCAAGACTGCTGCACACAGGAAATTATTTGCCAGAAGTCACAAAGCATCAACAACAAACTTCCAAAGTCTGTCTTCTGGCTGGACCATATTCCTTCAGACCACGTTTTCTGCAGCTTTTGATTGCCTTAGAAAACTTAAATCTGCAAGTGAGGAGGTCAGAGCTCTGGTTTCTAGCTGTCACTCACTTTCACCCACAGCAGTTTCTCTGTCCATGTGCAGACAGCAACACTTGCCTACAGAATGTGGCTGCAGTTAAGTATGATATGTAAAGAAAAGCAACTTTTTCAACATACAAACCTGAGAAGACACAAAGGTTAGTTTCCAGGATACAATGCTTCCATTGATCCCAGATAACAGGGTAGTTTCCACCTTATTCTCCTCTGTTCCTGTTCTGGCTGTGCTGTAGAACTACACAGGCAGCACTTAACAAGAAACCCTTCAGCTGCCACAGATTTCATTTTATCCATAAATATCTCAATCCATGTTGCACTGGCAGTACAAGGATTGCTGCCAGCTCACATTATACCACACTAAATGAGGTTCTTTGTACCTTCTTCTCATCAAGGACACTTGCATAGCAGCAGAAAACCATTAATTCTTCAAGTAAAGGACAAATACAACACACTTAGATTTGTGTTTCGGTGTTAAACCCCACTAGCACATCTCTTATTTAGAAGAGTATCATGGTAAAAATAAAGCAGAATTACTTACCTGCTGCCTGGCAAAGTAGCCCTTCACTAGGGAGCCCATGATCTGCTGTGGAGACTTTGCAGTGCAAATGTGAGACGTCACCAGGTTGGTGAGGACTCTCTCGGCGTACCGAATCCAGCCTAGGGGACAAAGTCACAGTCACAAGTGGCACAGAAGCACAGCAGTGGCAACAGTCACAGAACAGCTCCTAAAAGCTATGACACCTTCACAGTAGGTAGGACATGTCTGTGTAGGCTGCAGCTCCACCTTGGGAACTGCAGGAAACCTCCAGGCTCTGTTAATAAGGCTTTAAGCAATAATTCACTGTGTTATTAATTCTAGACCTAAAAGCCACTGTGAACTTCATGACCTGTTACTCCCTGTCTAATGCAGAGATTTAACAAAGCAGAAAGAACAGGACCTCAGCTAACAAAGAGTAACTTGACCTTCTAGACCTCAGTCCTTGGATCAGCAGATACTACAACAAATGCACTGTTAGCTGCTTAACTGTAACCTGCTATTTCCTCAGATTGCCTCCCCTGGAACAGAAGGGTCACATGAAATTATGATCACAAGATGCACATGGATTAAGCCTGGAAAAAAATGGCTTCTTTGACTATTGTTAGAGTAGCCACACCTTCAGCAACACCCACACCCTCCACCACACACAGCAAGCAGCTGAAATCCCTCTGCAGGCAACATCCTGGCCTTGGTTCCTCCAGGATCCCCTTCCCTTTCCCCAGACTCTGAGGGCAATCCATGAATATTCACAGCACCCCAATATCCAGGGCAGTTGTTATCCTCCACCCTCCAGAGCAGGAGCTCACAAAGGAGCAGCTCAAGGTGTTTAGGGTGTGCAATTTCTGAGGCACTGTAGCTCTTGCTGAAAAAACCACAGCCCAGAATCTGTCACACGAGGGTTTGGAGCTTTTCTTCATCTACATGATACCTAAACTGTGCAGAAGAGTTAGGCCCAACCTTCCAGGGAAGTGTGTTAATTTTGATGCTAAGAAGTAGTGAGAAATATCACACTGAAAGTCTTTTAACTTCAAACTAATTAGTTTGAAGTGAATTAGTTTAACTAAAAGAAAAACTGGTGTGCAGTATGCCCAGGAAGGGTAAAACCTGTAGGTTAATTTTTAAGCTGGAAATAACCACTTATGTAAAACACCTGGTAATGTTTAAGGCAGAACATTGCCACAAAGGCCAAGAGCACCAAAAACTGGGATCCAGGTGGTGGTCAGATGGTTTGCCTCTCTGTAGCAGAGAGATAGTTTTCTCAGTATGAGAAAATCTAACTGATGAAAATGAGAAAGTATTAGGGCAACAGGAGGATCCTCCAGCTCTTTAAATATTGCCAATTTTTGCTGAAGTACAGACTTCAAGGTTAACAGATACTGGTCTCCAAAGAAAAATCTCAAAGACATAGATCATCTTCAATAAACAAGGCTGGAGGCCACAGATTTACAGGTCAGGGCTGTGCTGAATTGCTAGGCTCTGCACAGAAAGTTTGCCCCATGGCCACCTTCAACTGGGACTTTTAGTCCAAGATATCATCTGCACCAAAGAACTGAAGTTCTTGGTGTTTGGTACAAAGGCTCTATTAGCATGTTCTGCATGATAGGTACATCCACTGCTTAAATGGATTTAATCTCAAGGGCTGTCCAAGTGGAACAAAAACTGCTTCAAACAAAATAAGGGCAGTTTTAAAAAGCATTCTGCCCTGTGCTCAGCATTAGTCACAGCACTCCTGCTGTGAGGCTGCTTCTCAGAACCCCAATGTTTTAGATACTGTAGTCAGGAACTAGAAGGACATTTCACTAAATCCCAAGAGATTTCTCACAGGCATTGCCCAAAGCAATTTCTTCAATGGTTTCTGTCCTTGCAGTAGATGGAACAAGTGTCTCATAGTTGCAGCTCCCCACTGACCATTAGTCACTGGTTAATTATGTGAGCAGCCTTGGTGAGTGAGCAACACGAGGCATTTCTCTGCACTCCACACACACTGCTGCTTCTGCCCCTTCATCAGCAGGGCTGAATTCCAGAGCTCCAGGGACAGGAAGCCTTAGATCCCCAGTTCTCACACTGGGCTACACCTGCACCATCCAGACCTACACACTCCACGAGGTCATTTGGATTCTCAGCCTGGCTTGGGTTAGCATCAAAGAGCAAGAAACCCTGCAAACCACTGCACGATTTCTTGCAGATGTATCTCAGAACACATTATATTTGGTGGTTTATTGTGAGAAGATCACGAAGATGCATGCCATAAACATCTCTGCATCTGTAAGAAGTGCAGGAAAACTAAGAATAAACTTTTGCTACCATAAAACCTCATTCCTGGCAAAGGAAATTAGTTGACTGGGACAAAAGCACTTGAATCCTCAATAGTTATGTGGCAAACCTGCCCCAGGGACTTGTTCTGGGAGTACACAGAGCTTAGCAATGCACTGAACAGTTTCCAGAGCAAGTGCTTGGTGTTGTTTGCCAGTTTGGGACATTGAGGAGAAGACCTGATGACGCTGAGATATTACATGTGCAATCAGTAGTTACACTGCTGTACTTTCAACAGGTACAAAACCAAACATTAGCTCACTTTCTCTTTGGAGAGCAGCAGCAGGAGGCAAGAACACTGCAGACAGGGGCAATAAAACACCTTTTATCAGGTTCTGGCACCACACATGCTGTGCTCTTTGCTCCTGGCAGATGAGACCTCAGAGACTGCTGCAGAGGGTGATAGCTCTGGGCAGAGTCACACCCCAAGATAAGTCAGAGGAAAGCAGCTACACTCGAGTTCTTGTATCTACAAAGCTATATGAAAACTATTTTGTGATAAACACACCCAGTAAACATTTCTGGGACAAATTTATGTAATCTGAGGGTAGAGAAAGGAAGGAGAATAAGGAACAGAAAATGCACTCAGGCAATTAAGGTCAATGAACAACCTTACTTTAGAGACGACTGATCATGATTTTTGCTTTCTCTAATTGCTGTCAATTAAAGAAACAAACATACCACGTTTCCCAAATGGCTTTACACAGAGTGATATTTCAGTTCAGTTTCCCAGAAATGGAAAGTACCTGCACTTCTGCTGACGTCTACACCACAACAGAGAGCTAACACCATAAGCAGCACTGAAACCAGAAACTATCTTGTATAGACTAGAAAAGGGCAAGAAAAGCACACCCAGATACTTCCACTACAGAATACACAGAACAAGCAGAAGTACAAGTATAATTCAAACAGCATTTAAACCTCAATCAGTGATAACAGCAGATTCTGGGTGTCACCAAATGCAACTCTAACTCACTCTCCTCAACATTTCTTAAATGGATTCAATCCACTTCAATTCAAGCTAGCAAGAAATATTTTTATCAGCCTTTTGAAAAGCAACACCATGAACTTCAAGGTGGAGTTGAGGAAGGGTTAGGCAAAGGAGTTACTTCTACCTTGTTTTTGTTGCTTCTTTTTCAAGAAGTGTGACTTAAACTGAAATGGTGCTGTGCTGAGAAATGGAAGAAGTAAGCAGTGACTGGAAGTTCTGCATCTTTTCAGCTGTGATGTGTGCAGGCTCTGTTCATAACAGAACACATTCTCAGGTGCAGAGATCTCAGAAGTGAGACATTTAATGAGTCAGGTCTGTGACATCTCGTGTGAGAATTACTTTCTAGGTGTCAAACATAAGCAGCTCCCAGTCATTCCAAGGAGTGTCACTTGCTGCTTTCCCCTAGGCTTAAGTAGCAAGTTCAAAACTTTGCTTAAGGTAACAGAGGTTGTGGTTTAATTCTATCCAAGCTCCTTAAAGATTCTTTTCAATAAGGAAACGTCCTGTTAAATTTTGTGGCCTGAACACACAAGCAACAACCACTAACTCCTCCATTCCAGTTCTGATTGTCAATTCCAGGCACTGCAATGCACTGAGGATGATGAGTGATACTGGGAACAAGTACTGTGTGCTTAGTCTCCCTCAAAAGCAGAACAAAAAAACACTCAAAAGTTGTGCAATGCTCCCAAACAGAGCCACCCTTTGCTCAGTTCCTGGTAGCTCCTATGAGACTAGGCTGAAGGGCAGGAAGGATGGATAGATGAATTCTCACCAGGGCAGGCAGAGGCAAACATTGGTAAGGCATGTTCCTCCTGGTTCCTCCGCTGGTACCGCTGCACAAATTCCCTCTGGCTCTCCAGGATACTGAAATCTGCAGCTATGGTGGTGTCAAATACATAATGCACCCCTAGGAAAGCAAGCAGAAAGGAACTCTAAATTACTACAGTGTTTTCCATCTTGCAGACTTCCTTCAGAGCTCCAGACCTACAGAAAAAAACTGGGAGGCTCAATGGGTATATGCTTTGCCCTTCCCAAAGCTTTACAAGTAGTAGAGTCAAAACCAAAAGCTACACACTGGAAAACTAGCTTCTGTGTCATGAATTTAAAAGGACTACCAACTTGCTACTGCTGCTAGCAACACTGCCAAGAGTACTCTGCTTTCTTCTGAGCAGCTCTGCATTCAGCACCTATTGCTTGCAGTTTAACTGGACAGGATTGCATGACTCCTGGGCAATACGCAGTGACACTTGGAGTGTTCTGTTCAAGACATGCTGAAGCTACACATTATCCAGAAAAAATAGAAGCAGCTGAGAGTCATATCTTCCACTGCTGAAGTCTGCAGAGGTACAGGAACATATCATCAGCACAGCAGAGACCTTCTGCCTGCTTATTCAGCAGCATACTCCCTATAGGCCTACGTAATTCTGAGCCTGTCCCCACAGTGAGTGTAGATAATGAGCATGTTCTGAGAAAACTGAGCCCCATCAGAACTTGGCAGTACTTTTAGATGAAGAAAATACACTGGGTACAAAGATGCATCATAAAAACTATGAAAAAATGATATATACAGGAGGAAATAATTTATAGGTTTATTACTGTACTTTTTCTAAACTTATAAGCAAAGCAGCTTTTGTTTTTTAAATAAAACTTTGTGTCTATACTATAAAGAGCAAAGAAAATACAGCTTTAAGATAAAATAGGCAGATACACACAGTTCTTGCAGGTAATTTCACACTACAGAAAAAAAACCATAACTGAGAATCTTCTAGAGATACAATGCATCAAAAAGACTGGAAGGCATTTAGGATGAGAATTCCTCCTCTCTCTAGTTACAAAACAAGGTGAAATCTTATTGAAGCTCATGGCCAAATCCTTCCTGATATCTTGATGAGGTTATGAAGCCAGCCTTGTAATGTCCTTCCTTTCTGTGACCTTTTCCATCAGCAGGGAACACCTCCAATCCATCTCTGACACTGCCACGTGCCACACTGGTGCCCTGTTGTTAACATCAGTGTGTGCAGTGCAAACTCTGACTGTGCTATGGCACCTTATGGCCACATAGCAAAATATAATGGAATAGAATCACAATGGTTTGGCTTGGAAAGATCATCTCATTCCACCCCCTGCCATGGGCAGGGACACCTTCCACCAGCCCAGGTTGCTCCAAGCCTTGTCCAACCTGACCTGGAACACTCCCAGGGATGGAACAGCCACAGCTTCTCTGGGCAACCTGTGCCAGTGTCTCACCACCCTCACAGGAACAATTTTTTTCCTAATACCTAATCTAACCCTGCCCTCTTTCACTCCAGGCCCTTGTCCAAAGTCCCTCTCCAGCTCTCTTGTAGCCCCTTCAGGTACTGGAAGGCTGCTGAGGAAGCAAAAAAACCCAAACCAATCCCCCCTTTTCTGCAAACCCAAACTTACCAAGACTTTTGAGGAAACCACAGAGTCTCTTGGCTGCTTCATTCACAGAGAGATTGAATTTAGCAGCAAAATAAGGCAATGACTGAGGGCATATAGACACTGCCAACACTTTGTGTTTTGAGGTATCACATTTCTGGTAAACAAAACAAAAACCAAGAAAAAAAAGATGTCATTACAACAGGGTAAGGCTCCTTGCTTTCCCTCCCCCTTTTCACTCCTGGAGCCATTCCTTAGTGTCCTGTGCTTCACTGGGCCATATCATTAACAGCCCTGTGAAACCACCATCAAGTTCAGGCAGGACAGGATGTTCCTCTGATCCTGTCAGTGTTTATCTCCAATCATCTGTAGAGGTTTTTTATATAACTCAGGGAAATCCATCCCTCCCCCGGGGACAATTCTGTGGCTGGTCTCTGTATGGCATAAGGAAAGACAAGAGACATTCAGTACCTATGATGTTCTAGCAATATGAAACATTCTAGCAAGTGTGAAAAGAGCTGTATGTTTAAATATTATTAAATCAACTCATGTTTACAGAAGCAGAGACATTTGAAGCTATAAATCCAAGCCAGCAAAACTATTTTAAGTACTTGAATGTTCATCTTGCCTCAAGTTTTCACTTCCTCTTTAGAAAAAGAGTATCCTGGCCAATCTTCACGTTATCTGCCCTGGGAAACCAAGCTGCTTAGTCACTCTGTAACTGCCTTCTCCTCACAGAAAACACTGTTATTGCTGGGGTCACTTTACCTTATTAAGGTTGAGAACACGAAAGAACTCCTTCTGATTCTGCTGGAAAACTCTGGCTCCTTCTTCCGATGTCATGCAACTGTCACATGCTAAGCAGTCGCTAAGGAGTATTTTAGCATTAGCCAATGTATCAAACTCATTTTTCTAGGGAGGGAAAAAAAAAACGTGAACAAGTCTTACAAGTTTTCAATGATTGAATGGTTTTCAAGACCTTGCAATGAGCCAGCTGAAGAGCAAACATGCTATCACTGGTTTCAGACAGGACATGACACTTGCATAACATCCAAGATTATATACAAGTAATCAGAATAATTTGTTCCATCCCTTCCATGGCTCTGCTCCTACTATCACTGTGGAACTGCAGCATGGTGAAGTGTAAACATAGATCTAAATTTAGCCCCATGTCTATATTCTAGTAATGTGATTTGCACTGCACTTCAGGGCTGACAGTCCCCAGCAAGTCCCCAAGCAACTGAGAAAACTCTGACTTGACCCATTAGACATCTTTAGAGAGGCCAGATGTCCCTCTAAGAGCAACATGGCTTGGGTTTGTACCACGGGGTAAACCAAACAGAACACAGTCCTACAACTACATTGAACAGATCAGGAGTTTCCTACTTCTGGCCATGACACCACTGGCAGCTCACCTGAGAAGAAGGAATAATTGGATATAAAGAACAAGAAGACATTTTGTCTACTTATAATATCAAAATTCAAGCTCTGCCTCTGTTTTGAAGACCTGGTATGAGATTTTTGACACTCCAAAAATTTTTAGAACTTATAATTTCTGTCTTGTATTTGCATACTAAGGGGTTTTATGTCACCTTTTTTAAGGGTTTTAGATTCACATGAGATGTCTAGAAGAGCTCGTAATTGCTTACAGCTACTTGTTGATTAGTGTTGTATTTAGTACTTGAAAGTTGTCTCCTTATAACCTCCTTCAGGGCACAAACCAATGCAAACAGAGTCTATTACAGCTTTTCAAAGGAACATTACCTCTTCAAAGCCATGGTTTGTACTCAGTGCATCAACAGATGTACTCTGTGTATCGTCATTCTTCTGTTTTTTACTGCATTCCTGAAACAAAACATAAACCACGCAGATTATGCAAAGCCTGCTCTCTGCTCCCAAGAACATCTCTGCAAAACTATTTGTATCATTAACCACTAATGGATTTATTTACAGGGGTTTTTTTTTGGCAACGTTCATTCTCCTCTTTCGCATACAACGCCTCGTGTTCAAAGTGCAATCGTTAGGATGGAAATAATACCCCAGGAATTCCCTTGCTTCATCAGCTTCGGAGCGCGGAGAGCTTTGCTAACCCACGGGGGAGGCTGCAGAGGAGGAGCTGTGTGAGCTGCGAGACGCCTGGACAGGGTCACAGACACTGACACCGCGATGGTCACTGCCACCACTGCCCGGGGCTCTGCCGGGGACAGCTCGGGGCTCTGCCTGGGACAGCTCGAGGTTCTCCCGGGCAC
>NW_008665236.1:10771-12941 GCF_000695815.1 Acanthisitta chloris | reverse complement strand
CCGGGCGCTGGGGGACGGTGCCGGGGGTACGGACCGGCCCCCTGCCCGCCCAGAAGGTGTATTTGCCCGTGATGATGAAGGTTGGATGATCTCACTGTAGCCACGTTTGAAAGGAGAGAAAAAATAGAATCATGGAATTTAATGGTTCGAATGGGCCTTAGAGATCATCTAGTCTCAACCCCCTGCTCTGGGCAGGGACACCTCCCACCAGGTTGCTCAAAGCTTCATCCAACCTGGCTTTGAACACTGCCAGGGTTGGGGCTTCTGCTACCTCCCTAGGCAACCTGTGCCAGTGTCTGTCTCACCAGGGTTCCCACAGCTGGTGTGAAAATGTAATCATGCTTTGGAGGAGAGAAATCCAGTGCAATGTGCCTGTTGTTACGAGAGAATAAAGGGGTTCTCCCCAGTTATCAAGCCCAGTGCCACCAATGTGCTGTCACAAATACCTGGAGCACAGGTATGGTTTAGTAAGGTGCCTCACTCATTCTTCAGTCATTCTGGCTTTAAATTATTCCACCACACTGACACACAGAAGCATAGAATCACAGACTGGTTTGGGTTGGAAGGGATCTCAAAGATCATCTCGTTCCCCCCCCTGCCATGGGCAGGAACACCCTCCATTAGTCCAAGTTGCTCAGAGCTCCATCCTTTGAACACTTCCAGGGATGGAGCAGCCACAGCTTCTCTGGGTAACCTGTGCCAGTGCCTCCCCACCCATACAGAGAACAATTTTTTCCCAATATCCAATCTAAACCTACTCTCTTTCAGCCTGAATCCATTCCCTCTTGTCCATGATAAGTTAACAGTGACATTATATTTGTGTGGTTTGTTCCCCTCTGATCCAGAATTCTCTCAGCAGTGGAAGAGTTAATTAAATTCCCAGTCAGCTCTCCATTAGCAGCACAGAACAGATGCCAGGACCCAGGGAAGGCACTTGCTCCAATAATGATGAGCAGTAGAAGGTGGGAGGAATACAATAAATCATTGCTAGCCATGCTTCAATTTTTTTCCCCCTGGAAATGTGAGGTCAGCCTGGAAAGGTTCATTACAGTGATTGCTTGTAGGGAGTGAGAATGAGGGTGAAGGAGACATTAAAACAAGCAGGAATTAATTACAGAAGGTGACACATAGTGATGTGACTAGGGAGAAATACAGTAAAGGTTCCAGAAAGGATTATTGGAATATATGATGCCTCATGGTGCTGTGTTCCAGGGAATTGGCATTTTGGCAAGGGATATACTGCTCCTTTCCCAAAGAGGAATGTTGCAGCAGTCCGGCCTGGCAGGTGTCCATAAATTTCTTCAGAGCAACCAGACACCTTTCTTTTCTACACAATTCTCAGTCCACCAAACCAAGGAGAGAAGTTCAGGAATATCCACAGGGAATGTTTTTTTTTTTTTTCTCTGCGGTTTCTGATTGTGTTTTCCTACTCAAGTCCTGCTGTGCTACTCCTGTCCAGGGCAAGACAAGTCAGTGTGAGCAGAAGAACACCCAGTGTTGTTAGATTCATTGCTCATGTGCGGTGGGAAGAGTATGGATTGAGAATATATTGATTAAGAATATATGAATTAAGAATATACTGCATGAAGTCTCCATCACTAAACACACACGGGTTAAGAACACATTGGATGAAGTCTCCATCAGTAAACACACACAGGGAAAGTTCAACGGAACACGTGCCTAGTGCTGAGTTGCACCTACCATGCAGAAACTGACACCTTTTTAAGACAAAATGCCCCAACCCTGGCAGTGTTCACAGCCAGGTTGGATGAAGCTTTAAGCAACCTGCTCTGGTGGGAGGTGTCCCTGCCCAGGGCAGGGGGGGGTTGAGACTGGATGATCTCTAAGGTCCATTCCAACCCCTCAAATCCTATGATTCTATGAAAACACACAACAAGAGCACTGGCAGAAACACTTAAAACCAAATTATTCCCCTTTTTTTTTTCCCCACTGCCACATCCTTGGCAGCATCAGCAGGGAATAGTCAGTGTACGGATTCAGGCTGGATTTTACACGGCGCTTTGCAGGGACAACACTGCTTAGCCATTCCTCCACGCTTTTAAGGCAATAACCTTGAGGATGTTTTATATCGATTACGTTTTTAAAGGCCCTTCCACACCCACTCCGCCTTTCACGACAGGCAGGGCGCGGCGCTGCTTTCCGGCAGAGC
>NW_008665236.1:2983-10459 GCF_000695815.1 Acanthisitta chloris | reverse complement strand
GTGTCGCAGCACGGTCTGGTCAGCTCTTGCCAAGTGTAACTAGCACAGCCCGAGCCAGAACTGACCTGTTTGTGTTTCCATAGGCAGCCGAGCTATTCCGGACTAACAGCTTTTGCTTTTTAGCCTTGCGGAGCTGCTTTTCCCTTTGCCTGGCTGCTGTGGGATTCCCCTCCGAATCCTGCCCTAGGAAGGGTTATCCTGGATGGAAAAGTCTGTATGTGTGCGTCCTGTGTTCTGTTGCCTCCTGGTGGTAACTGTCCCCCTGTTTTCCTCCGAAATTCCCGTTCCTTGCTGCTGTGGATTGGCTGAGTGAAAGAAACGCTGAGCTCTTAAAACCTGCAGTTGAATGGTGAACTTCAGTGTGTGACACTAATCACATTGTTGCCTGATCCTGAAAAAAAAGTGCTTCTGGGAAAGTTTTCCTGTATTTTCTTTTCTTCATGGCACATTCCTGGCAGGCAAGAGGCCAGAGGAGGACAGGTATGAGATTCCCTGAACCTGATCAATCCATATGTAGCCTTTGCTGTTGGAGTGTGGGATTTGCCTGGTGTCAGTATTGTAGTGGCAGGACAAGGGGGAATAGATTCAAATTTGGTTAGACTGGATATTAGGAAGAAATTCTTCCCTGTGAGGGTGCTGAGGCACTGGCACAGATTGCCCAGAGAAGCTGTGGCTGCTCCATCCCTGAGAGTGTTCATGGCCAGGTTGGATGGGGCTTGGAGCAACCTGGGCTAGTGGAAGGTGTCCCTGCCCATGGCAGGGGGTGGAACTGGGTCATCTTTAAGGTCCCTCCAGCCCAAACCAGTCTGTGATCACTTGTGGATGCTTTATACTCACTCAGAGAAATGTCCAGTTGTCCCTGGGCTAGGGGAAGGTGTCCCTGCCCATGGCAGGGGGTGGAACTGGGTCATCTTTAAGGTCCCTCCAGCCCAAACCAGTCTGTGATCACTTGTGGATGCTTTATACTCACTCAGAGAAATGTCCAGTTGTCCTTCAGCCTGTTTGTTGGCTTGTTATCAGCACTGTTCTGTGGTGTAACCTCATGGTTTGGGCTGGTGTGTTAAAGGTGCTTCTCTTCATGGGCTGTAAATTTTAGGTAAATACAGTTTCCTGAGTGTGTGCTCTCCACTGTTTGTCATATGGTCTTTCTGCTGCCTCTCTTGGCTTCATTCCTCCTTCAGAACATTTTGCAAGTTCCTGAACTGTCTCACTGCCAGTCTTTTTGCTGTGTTCCTTCATGAGTAGAATGGCAAAGATGCAGGGTGGAATTCCATGCCAGGACATCCCTCTTTTGACCACCTTCAGCCCCTGTGTTTGCCTCTGTAACTTCTGTCAGTAGCTGCAGCATTTTCCCTCTTTCCATGTCCCACAGGAGCGCTTATCCCTGTGTGTGGGTACACATGGGAGTTTTAAGCTTTGGGACATGGGTGACATGTCTGGTAAAGAAATGAAGGAAAGTCTTAATATACTTGGAGTGCATCCACGCTTTTCCTCTGATGTGGGGTATTCCAGAGGTGGGAATATCAGCACACCTGTGTCCTGTCCTCTTGGCTGCCATAAGTGTCTCTTCCTAAATCTGCCACATTATAGTTCCTGTGCTCTGAAAGGAAAAAAGAGAAGTGATATTTGCCATCACTGCAAGGGCTACAGAACCTTTAGAATTAATAGAAATGGACATGCTGGAGCTTGGGACGCAGCCAGCAGCTCCTAGCATTATCCTTCCAAACTCTTGGATCTGTGTGAGCCTGGATTGTGCCTGACCTGCTGGCCAGGCTCACCGAGTTACTGAGTCACAGCATGTGGCACCTCCCAGGTGTGTTGGGAAATAACTTGTTTCCCTGGGTGAATGGAATCTCAGCATGGGGAACATTTCCATATATAGCACAGTGAGTGTGGCCTCTCACAGGGAAAGTAAACACCTGGAGATTTAGTCTCTCTGTAGTTTCCTTCACTTGCTCCCTGTGAATCTAATCTTTGGTTTTAGTTGGGTTTTTTTTTCCTTTGCTCGTGTTCTGGAGTTTGGGGAGAAATTTAATCCTGGCTGAAAACAGCAAAACCTCTTCAGGTCTCCTGTAGTGGGAATAAATAATTCTTGAGAAAAGAGATCATCCTTAAAATCTCCTCTTTTCAGCCCTTCTAAGAAATCTGTGTCTTTGGCAGCCCCAGGTGCAGGTTGGCTGGCACTGCCTCTGGCCTGGCAGAGTTCCCTCTACAATTCCCTGTGCTCTGCACTCCTTTTGCATCTTCCTTGTTCACATCCCTGGGCTCAAGTGCTGCCTCCAGGCAGCCTCAGGTGATGTTTTCCTGCCAGGATCCAGCTAATAAATAACTGAGCACTGTAGCATGGCCTGTTTTGTTGGGGTGGGATAAACGTGTAACAAACTGGAGGTGGATTCTTGTCTGGTCAGAACTTGATGACAAAATAACTAGAAAATACATCTAATACAGCTGCTTTTTTTCCCCCCTCTTTTTATTTAGGTTACATTTTTTGGCTGTGTCCCAATGGACTGCAGTTAAAAACATCCATTTCCAGTTGGCCCATTATAAACGGTCCTTCTCTCACTAAATATTCCTTGTTTTATAACAGCAACTCAGGCATGAGAACCTTGTGAACCTGCTGGAAGTGTGTAAGAGGAAGAAACGGTGGTATCTGGTGTTTGAGTTTGTGGATCACACAGTGCTGGATGACCTTGAGGCATCTCCCAATGGATTGGACTATGGCAGAGTTCGGAAATACCTGTTTCAGATAATGAGAGGAATAGCCTTTTGTCACAGTCACAATGTAAGTGTGAGCAAGAAATCATCTGTGAACCTTGAATGAATAAGTATATATTTTGTATTAAAACTAGGGAAATACAGATTTGGCTGGAAAGGAAGATATATACGGAGAGGTACAAAACCACGTTTCTCTGTGCAGAAGATGAGAGTGTTTACCTGTAATTTCCTACCTGAATATTTTAGGTGAGCCAGTCAGTTTATTATGTGGAATGTATTTATCTTGACTTGCTTTCCCCTGTGCAGATAATCCATAGAGATATCAAGCCAGAGAACATCCTGGTTTCCCAGTCAGGAGTTGTAAAACTCTGTGACTTTGGATTCGCTCGGCCCTTGGCAGCTTCTGGGGAAGTTTACACAGACTATGTGGCAACCCGGTGGTACAGAGCTCCTGAGCTGCTGGTGGGAGATAGCAAGTATGGCAAGTAAGTCTGTGAGGCTCCAGAGGGCTGTGGGGAGCATGGAGAGGATGCTCTGCCTTCTGCACTGGCTCAGCCTTTGGATCAAGTGAAGCCACGCTGAGCTGGGATGGTGTTTGGTTTGTTTTCCAGGGCTGTGGATGTGTGGGCTATTGGCTCCCTGATAACAGAAATGCTTACAGGAGAGCCCCTTTTCCCTGGAGATTCAGACATTGACCAGCTCTACCATATCACCAAGTGCCTGGGTAAGAAGCCTGTTGCCTGCTCAGTAATGAAGGGATCAAATCCATCCCTGTGGGAAGAGAACAGTCCAGACTGTACCCTCACAGTAGTGTTGACTCAGTGTTTCAGCCTCTCAAATCTTTGACAGTCCTGTATTTTTCCCATGTGGTTGCTTTGTTTGTGTGATTCCAGGTAATTTGATTCCAAGACACCAAGAGTTATTCTATAAAAATCCCCTCTTTGCTGGCATGAGGTTGCCTGAAGTGAAGGAGGTCGAATCCCTGGACAAACGCTATCCCAAACTCCCTGCTCTAGTGCTGGATTTAGCCAAGGTAACTAACTGATTTTTTCCTATGAATGTTTCTCTCTTTACTTGTCCTTCACCTTGGGGAGCTGAGTGGAGCCCCAGGGCTGTTAAACTGCCTTTCCCTCAACTTGCTTGGGTTGGCAGCTCCATGAGGACACCACAGCTACTATCTGGGGTGACAGGGGGGACTAAGCCAGTCACCTCCAGAGCCAGAGGGGTCACTGCATGTCCTCCAGGGAGGAGCCTTGTTCTTGCCTTCACCCAGAAATGCCAAATCCTTAATTTCATTCCTCATGCATTTGCCTTCTCTTGTTCACATCGATTTTCAGGAGTGTTTGCAGATTGACCCAGACAAAAGGCCATCCTGTGCTGAACTCCTGCAGCATGATTACTTCAACAAGGATGGGTTTGCTGAAAGGTAAACAGCTCCTTTCCTGCTCACAGATGAAAAGGGAAGTAGTTGTACATGAAGTGCTGGGTTTAGCCTTCTTGGAAATAGAGCTGTTGGAAGGGAATGTGTTGCAGCAGCACATTTACCTTGTCGTGGCACTAATTCATCACTGTGCTCACCCAATGTCACACCATACTGGGCAATACAAGTCTTACACTGTCTGCATCTACACCAGACTGGGATACCAACACCTTTATTACATTAATGTGAAAAGTGTGTGCCTATGATGTGATTTGTTTTGATTTATACATCATATCTGACTTAGTTCTCAGTTAAAAAGGCACAGTTTGTTTGATTACTTAAGAGGCTAAGGCCTTTACTTAGAAGGAACCTGGGCTGAACAACTGGTGATGATATTAAGATTAAAAGAAACCCTTTTATTTATTTTTTCCCTTTCTCCTTACATGGAATGTAGATTTACTCAGGAGCTGAAGTTGAAGATCCAGAAAGATGCCAGAGACCATCAGTTGCACAAAAAATCCAAAACCAGCAAAAGAGACAAAGATGATGTTTCAGAAGAAAGAAGAATGCTCAGTGTTCAGGTTGGTCCATCTTTGTTTT
This sequence comes from Acanthisitta chloris, assembly GCF_000695815.1. NCBI lineage: Eukaryota > Metazoa > Chordata > Aves > Passeriformes > Acanthisittidae > Acanthisitta > Acanthisitta chloris. The sequence goes on along the minus strand of NW_008665236.1, from coordinate 5,724 downwards.
CCAAACCTCCATTTTATTATCACTAATTCCGTGTTTTAAAATCACTATATAAATATGTGCAGCAGTTTAAATTCATAGCAAGTAGCTTGGGAGTCTGCAGATGGCGCTTTGGCCAGTCCCTTGCAGGTGAACTACATGGTGATGCAGTTCCTGGCAATACAGAGCTGAAGGGAGAAACAATTGGGAAGCATGTCACATTGAATCATGGAAACATGTTTTATGCTGCTGTTAAAGCCCTGTCTCCAAAATGACATGCTTTGCTTTCAGTCAGGTACTGAGGGGGTTTCAGAGTGACTTTGAGGTGACATTGGGATGAGGTTGTATTTAATTTATTTAGAAGTGACACAGGATCACAGAATCATTAAGGCTGGAAAAGATCTCTGATATCACTGAGTCCAACCTATGACCTAACACAACCATGTCAATTAGACCTTGGCACTAAGTGCCATGTCTAGTCTCTCCTTGAGCACCTCCAGGGATGGTGACTCCCACTACCACCCACCTGGGCAGCCCCTTCCAGTGTCTAAAGACAGGATACAGCTGTGCTTCCTCCATTCTTTCTGATTCTGTTCTAAGGTGACTTATTTACAGTGTGCTGGAAGTTTCCTGACAAGTTTCCTCCCATATGATGAAAACCAGAGATTTTCTAATAAAACCAATTCCACGTCCATCAGATCCTTTGGGTTTTTTTCCCTATATGCACTGCTCTAAGCTACTTTTTTAACATGGCTGTAAGGAAAGGCAATGCTTATCTTCCCAAACAGGATTTCAGTGTTGGCCCAAGGAGCAGAGATGCAAAGCTGCTGAAGACAAAGCACTCTAAAGCTGATGCAGAGAAAGCAGATCGATCCTCCAACCTGAGCTCCCTCTATGACAGCGCCATCAACCCCTTTAAAATCAGCCCTCAGACCAGCCTGAAAGATTCAAGCAGCAGCTTGGACTATGCCAAGAACACAGGGATGGTTATCCCTCCCATCAACCAGAACTTTTCTCCTACATTTGGGATGGGTCCTGTGCCTGGGAGCCTTAACTACAGGTATGGGAGCAGAGCTAGGAGAGCTTTATCCCTGTTGATAAGGAACTGTGATGTCCTGAGAGGTTCAGGGTGATAACATGGGAATGTGAGATGTGGGTTTGGGATACTTTGCATTTGTTGTTTTTATATTTGCTGTGTTAGCCCAGTTAATACAAGGTTTGGGGCATTTTTGATTACAGACTTGATGAAAAGAGTAAAAAATACTTGAACCCATTGCTAAAGCAAAGGAAACCTTCTCCAGTGGGACATTACAGCCTCAGCCTGACATCGGTGAGTCCTCTGTCCTTCCCCCTTGGCAAAGCAAGAATAAATTGAGAACTCAGCTAGGTGTTTTCATACACAAGAATTCCATCTGTTCCATCCAGAACTCCCAGCTAGAAATAGTGTTTTCTTTACCCCTTTTTTTCCTACAGGTTTGTGGTTTGTTATCCTTTGCTGTTAGTTATCTTACATGAAACACATTTTGTGTCAGAGAACAGTTTCAAACGAGGGAAACAGTCCAACAGAGGATATCTGTAAGATTTAGAATACATGCATGGCCTCCTGCCTGGCCAGGAAAAGCAGACTGTGTGCGCTGTGCTGCTGAGGGTTTGGATTTAATGTGGTCAGGGCCTCTCATAAATGCATTACAAATTGATTCTGAAAACAAAGGAAATGGAAAGCTTTCCACTGCTCTCACTACCTACACAAGATTCTTTCTGTGCCAGCAAGGAACATTTGCTTTTATCCAGATAACTGCTCCCAGACATTCATTCTCCAAGTGGTGTATTTTATCCCTCTGGAAGCATCTTGCCTAGATGTTTGTTTTTATTTTTCTTTTGCTTTTCCATTGTTTATAACATACAAATGACACTTGAGCAGATTGAATTCCTTCTCACACATCAGTGTCTTTTACACAAATTTCAACTACAGCAGGACATTGCATGTTGATGCTTCTTTTAAGCTTGAGAACACCTGTATTTTTCCTACATTTCAATGAGCTGATCCTTATGCCCTTGATTACAGGTTACTAATGAAAAAAACATCCTTCAGGCAAACAGGAAAAAATGGGAATTCTCCAAGCCAGAGGTGCGTTTGCCAGAACTAAATCATCTCCCTGAGCTAAAAGGAGTGGAAGGTATGAGCTTCGATGTCCTCTAAGTAAAACCTGGATAGCAAATAAGTGCCAGGAAGCAGTGTGTGTTGCAAGTCAGCTCTCAGTTCCTTAACACTGCCTGCTCTGGTTGTGTTTTGCAGCATGGCATTCCAGGTTCCTGAAGAAGGAAAACAAGACAGTTTCAGAGTCCCGAGTCCCTTCCCTCGCCGCTATCGACCTTCACAACTCCAGTCTGGCCTCACAGCAGGTATCCAAGCAATAAAGTGGTTTGTCCTGCTCTGTACCAGTTTGGTTTGTGGCTTTCTCAGCCCACAGGTTTCCAGGGTGACTCTTCACAGGAGCAGAACTTGCCTTGGGATCTTAACTGAGTCTGATTTGACCAAAGAACAGATTTGGTTTATGTCTTGGCATTGCAGGGTGGTTTCTGATTGTCCTCTCTGTTCATACTTCACTTGGAAATTGATCCTGTCTCTCTCTTTCCCATTTTACAGCTGTCAGGGACCTTGATGGCACCAGATACATCAGAAGCCAGCTTCCCCAGAGTTGAACACTAGCCTTAGGGAGAAGACCACACCTGCCTGTTAAAGGTGGGCTTTAATTCCTGCTCTG
>NW_008665236.1:0-2972 GCF_000695815.1 Acanthisitta chloris | reverse complement strand
CCTGCTGTGTAGCTTTCTGATGGCTTTTTAATGGATGGTTTCATGAGCACTCACCTGGTTGGGAAATACACTGGAAAAATCCTTTTACACTTCACATTCAGGACCTGTAGCTGTGACAAACTCCTTATGAGAGCAGCACAGCTTTGTGGATGCTGAAGTTGGCTGCGGCAGGTAAATGGTTTTCCTGAGCTGGGCATTGGTTTTGGAAATGAAGCAACTTGGGAAGTTGGGGGTTGAACAAGCTGATAGAGTAACAAAAATGGGGAAGTGGCTGCCTTCATGTGTGAAAAAACAACTCAAGCTGATCTGTGAAGGACAGAGGTGTAAATTCACAGCTTCAGCAAGGTAAGGACGTATCATACATCACAATAAAGGAAGGCTGTCATTAGGGAGCACCTCTGTGGCTTGGTTGGCCTGTCTGGAACATCATTCTGCTTTTTTCCCTCTTGATGCAGGTGACTGAACAGTGGAAACAATCTATCTGAGTTTCCAGGGGCTAAAGCTGACAGGTCTCTGCAGGGGAGAGGAGGATCCCAACTCCCGTTGGCGCAGTGGACTGCCATGGACGTGGCTCGGGTCCAGGCTGAGGACAGACCTCACACTGCCATTGCTGGATTTCTTGCATGCAAATGAAAGAAATGTTGACTTTCTGGGCTAGGGCCAGGTCTTGGCTGAGGAAAGGAGTGGTTATTGGTGTGTGACAAGGGCAGGAGCTGGTTTGGAGGGGTCTGGAGGAAGCTGAGCTTCCTTTTGTCCAGCTGCTGCCTGCCTGCCTTTTTAAATGAGAAGTGACAAGAGCAGCTGCTGAAATTGCCCTGTTTTGGTGGGCTGCCTGCTCTGTACTGGAAAGCACCTTTTGCCTTGACAGTGGAGAAAATATTCGTGCAAGAAATATGACATTTAAATGTGCAAATATTCCCAGCTGTTCCTTTGAAACCCTTGTTAATGCACAGGTCACTTTGTGTTAAGATTGCTTTCCCCTCCACGCTTTCACCCCTCTGTTTGGCCAGTGGTCTTTTGGGTGTTTAATTGGGCCTGTTGTCTGGCTGTTGTTCATGGTGAAAGGAAGGAATATTGGTGTGGAATACTGAGCTATGAAATGGCTCAGTAACTCAAATCATCGTTCCTTTAAGTTCCTTGGGACATGTAAAACTCAGAAGTGGTTTTATCTCAGGACTGTTTGGAGACCATTTGTACTTACCTGCCCTCAGTTTGTGGTCAGTTCTGTGCTGTCCCTATGTTGCGCACAGCTCTGTTTTCCATCAGCTGTCACAGCTCACACAGCGTCATTGACTTTGGAACTTATTTTTCCACAAAATACAGCCTTTCCCATAGATGGATCATGACAGAATACGATGTGAACTCATCGTATTTAGGGATTTATGGCTGTGCTGTGTCTTGACATGTATGTACACGTTTGTAAATAAAAGGATGTTCCAATTCCAGGCCTGGTTGTCCCTACAGTGGCTGCTCCCAGCTGGCCACAGCAGTCAGGTAGCCATGGGCAAATGCAGGGGAGGAAAGAAGGTTTGGGGGGGAGCAAAGGTGGTTTATTGGGGGGTAAGTTAGGTGGGGAGGAAAGAATGGCTTAAGGGGAAGGTATTGCGTGGGGAGGAGTGTGCCCAGCTGGTTATGGGGTTGATCCTTCCCCTCCACTCAGCCCTGGTGTGACCACATCTGGAGTGCTGTGTCTAGTTCTGGTCTTCACAGTTCAAGAAAGACAGGGAGCTACGGGAGAGGGTCCAGCAGAGATCACGAAGGTGATAAGGGGTCTGGAGCATCTCTCCTGTGCCTGTTCAGTCTAGAGAAGAGAAGACTGAGGGGATTTCATTAATCCACACAAGTATCTCCAAGGTGGTTGTCAAGAGGTTCGTGCCAGGCTTTTTAGTGGTGCCCAGTGGACAGAACAAGGAGTAGAGCTAAACCACAAGGAGTTCCACCTCAATGTAAGGAAGAATCACAGAGTATTCTGAGTTGGAAGGGATCCACAAGGATCATCCAAGTCCAACTCCTGGCCTTGCACAGGGCAGCCCTGAGAATCCCGTCATGTGCCTGAGAGTGTTCTCTAAACACTCCTTGAGTCCTGTCAGGGTTGGAGCCATGACCACTGCCCTAGGGAGCTGTTCCAGTGCCTAACCACCCAAATCTGGGGGAATAATATCCAGGCTGGATGTTAGGAATAATTTCCTAATATCCAGCCTAAACCTCCTCTGACACAGCTCCATGTTGTTTCCTTGGGTCTTGTTAGTGGTCACAGAAGGCAGAGATAAGTGCCTGGCCCTCGTGAAGAAGTCATGTGCAAAGTTGTATATGAGGTTTTCCATCAGTCTCTTCTCCAGAACTTCTTCCCATGGAGGGCAGCAGAGCACTGCCACAGGCTTCCTGTCTGGAGATACTGAAAACGCAGTGGTACGTGTCCCTGTGCCACCTGCCTTAGCTGAGCCTGCCTTGGCGGGGGGGCTGAACTTGATGTTATCCATCCATCCATCCATCCATCCATCCATCCATCCCTCCCTTCACAAACCACTCTGTGATTCAGTGAGAAAGTTGATTCAGTGAGGTTGGAGTCAGGTGGGGGTTGGTCTCCCAGGCAACCAGCAGGACAAGAGGGCACAGACTCAAGCTCTGCCAGGGAAGGTTTAGGTTGGATATCAGGAAGAGATCTTTTTACCCAGAGAGTGATCAGGCATTGGAATGTGCTGCCCGAGGAAGTGGTGGATTCACCATGCACCTCTGGAGGCTTTCAAGATGAGACTGGAGATGACACTTAGTGCCATGGTCTAGCAACGATGGTACGGTTGGCCTCGATGATCTTTGAGGTCTCTCCCAACCCGGCTGATTCTATGATTCAACAAAGGGGATCCGAAGCGTCACAAAGCTAAGCTAGCCGCCCGCTCCAGGCTGCTCCTGCCCCGGAACCGGCGGTGATGTAGCGGAAGGGGCGAGCGCTGAGCCACAGCCGCGGGGGAGGC
>NW_008665235.1:28480-31599 GCF_000695815.1 Acanthisitta chloris | reverse complement strand
ATATAACTATATACATACATATCACCATATTTTATTTGAAACTGCTACTGCATCTCTCAAACTTCAAAGACAAATATCTCTCATGTATTTTTTAAACTAAATTCCACAAATCACCCTAATTTTCTCTGATTTAAAGATTTCATTAGAGGTTTAGATCCTAATTCCAACCCCAAACTGCAATGAGGGAATGGATGTGCCTCTTCCTCTTCTTGTCTCCCTTATTTCCTTTTGGAGCATTCCTAGAAGAATTTGCTATTCAGTGACAACAAATTGATCTTGCATTTAAAACATATATTAAATCATTGGTGTGAGTGATGCAACATTATTACATGTCAGGGAAAAAAAATCCATATTATGATAGTTGTTGACAAATGATAATATTATTTTCCAGCTAAGCATGAGGTGTTAATGCTGCTAAATGGCTGCAAATGTTGCCATGAAAGGCTGCCTGCTGGCCATTTCCAGGTGACATATCCAGGGATTTGGGGCTATTTCATTTTCCAGCCTTTTTTAAGGCTTCAGGCCCCATCCATAAATTACAGCTGATGACAAAAGTGGAAGCTAACAGTGGCAAAATTAGGCCCACAGGCAAAATAATTATATATACAGCCTTTAGCAGTGAGGGAGAAAGCCATCAATCAGCCCCCAATTATTCACTAGTTAATCAGCTCTGCCCTTCCTTTATTGAAGGGTTACAGTGTAATTAAGTTGGCAGCATCCTTTTAATTCATCAAACATACAACACATGGCGGTGTTTGCTGCAATCAGGGGACAGCACCTTTGTGTGCCTGACCCCTAGCTCTGCTGTAGGAGAGGGGGAAAAACTTCAGAGGGAAGAGAGAGACTATTTCTGTGCGAGCAGAGCAGGCCCAGCCTGGCAGAGCTGCTGCCATGCAGGGTGGGAAGGGCCTTGGCAGCATCTCTGAGCCTCACTGGCATGGGAAACACATTCCTGCACCTATGAGAGAGCTCAGTGTGTGCAGCCACTCCAGAAAAGTTGTAGTTAATTGGTTTATTCATATATTGCCTAGGGCAGGTGGTTCTAGACAACAGCATTTATGGGTACGGTTCTCTCGTTCCTCTTCCCAGAAATCCTTGAGTGCTAAGGAGAGCTGAGCATCCCTCTGGGGTCCTGAATCATGGAATAGAATCAGAGAATCATCAAGATTGGAGGAGACCTCAAAGATCATCAAGTCTAGCCATTAACCTGTCACTGCTGCAACCCCTAAACCCTAAACCAGATCCTCCAGTGCCAGAGCCAGGCCAAGATGCCCTTGGCCTCCTTGGCCACCTGTGCACACTGTTGGCTCCCACTGAGCTGTGCCACCAGCACTGCCAAGGCCTTTGGGACCAACACCTCTGTCCCCACTGCTCCCCTAGCCTGGAGCTGCATGGGCTGCTGTGTCCCAAGGGCAGGACCAGCACTGAGCCTTACTGACCCTCCTGCACTCGTCCTCAGCCACTGATCAGGTCTGTCCAGGTCTCTCTGTAGAGCTTTCCTACCCTCACGCAGAACCACATTCCCACCCAGCTCAGTGTTCTCTGCAAATTCACTGAGGATCACTCACTCCCCACATCCAGATTAGCAATAAAGATGTTAAACAGGGCCTGTCCCAACACTGAGCCCTGGGGAACACCAGCAGTGACAGCCCCAACTGGACTTCGATCCACTGACATCTCTTTGGACCATCCAGCCAGTTTTTTAACCATGGAAAAGTCCACCCATCCTGGATTGCTGATGAATCCAACAGACAGGCTGGGCCCTTCCAGGCCAGAATAGCAAACAGGCAATAAATATATTTCTCCACAGAACATTTTTGTGGAAACCAAGTTTCTGGAACCAATAAAAGAAGATATTTGAAGGCAGAATGTAGCTCTGCATCCTCTCTCAAATTAATGACATTGGGCCTTTATGTTATACAGCAGATTTGTATTTTCAGTGGGTTTTGCCAGGAAGGAAGTGTTTGGACATTGATTTTATCTCACTAGTAATGGAAATGACTCAAGATATTACACTCTTGTATCCATACTAAATTTTAACCTGTGGATGCTCTCAATGGCTCTGCCTTGTGCCTTTGGATGTGAACCCCAGGAAAGCCATTTACTGTGCATGTCATTTTCTTCCTGTATTTACCTACCTATAAATCTGTTTTCCTGCCACATATACTTCCTGGTCACGCCATCCTTGGAGATGTTCAATGTCCTAAGTGTCCTTCCTAAGACAGAATAGATATAGAATTATTTATTCATAAACAAGCTCTGTTTTTCTAACCTGCTTGTAATAATGAAGTTTTCGACAATCCTTGGCTCTACTGCATCATGCAGGCAAACAAACCCAAACCCCTCAACATCTGAACGTGCTGGGAGTCTCAATGGCCTGAAGTATTGGCTTTGTGGACAGAAATCTTTCTTGCTTTCAAATGAAAAGTAAAATAACATTGTCCTGCTGGATGTTCTCATGAGTATTTGACCTCAATCAAAGTGAAGATATTGGGAAGTTTTTCACTGTAAACCAAAATATCTTTCCTAAAGATATTTCCTAAATTGTATTTTGCTCTATTTTTGTTGGTTCAGGGTGTTGCTCATTGGAGGAAAAACACACACACAAGAATCATATGTCTACCTACAGTCCTGGTCAGACGTGTCAAACAACCATCAGATCCTGCAGTGATTCCATGTGGATCTTACCCTATCCATTTGCAGGTTATCTGGAGTCTCACCAAAGACTTATAACAATGAATAAATATGAACGTTAGACATCATTTGTGCTAGTCATGGGTACAAATAGAAAGAGGGAAATTTAGGTGAGATGTGAGGCAGAAGTTTTCCCTGTGAGGGTGGTGAGACACTGTCCTGGGTTGCCCAGGGAGGCTGTGGCTGCCCCAACCCTGGCAGTGTTCACAGCCAGGTTGGCTGAGCCTTGAGCAACCTGCTCTGGTGGGAGGTGTCCCTGCCCAGGGCAGGGGTTGGGGCTGGATCATCTCTAAACTTCATCCCAACCCCTAAAATTTGATGATTCCATGATTCTATTCTCCCTTTGAGCAATTTTGCCCCACCAGACATCCTGTGGCACACCATGTTCTCTGGAATTTGGAGACCATGATGGGAAGAAGGTGAAA
>NW_008665235.1:0-28458 GCF_000695815.1 Acanthisitta chloris | reverse complement strand
CCAGGAACTATTATCACAGCAGCTAAGGGAACCTGATGTTCTTAATACACTTTGGCTTTTTTTTGACCACTATATAGCCATTTGGACACTTCTGAGTCAGAAATCAGCTTGGTTTGCCAGAACCCATGGAAGGAGATCTCTTGCCAACAACTACTCACAGAGTTCTGATGCTGATCTGCTTTGCTCCCCAAGGAAGGTGTCACAGCTCCAAGCTTGACAGAGATCAAGAGGCATTTGGACAGTGCTCTCAGGCACAGGGTGTGATTCTCAGGGGTGTCCTCTGCAGGGCCAAGAGTTGAACTAGATGATCCTCAAGGGTCTCTTCTAATCCTGATTATTCTGTGATTCTGTCATTTGCTGCAATCCATATTCCTAACAGAACTGGAAACCAAACTGAGCCACCCAACACCAACATGAGCTACCAAAGAATCTTCCCCAGCAAAGAATTTTGCATGAAGTAACACTTATACTGCTGATAAACCACCACTATTTGACTGTTTATTTGTCTCTACTCCCACATCTTTTCCCTCTTTGGGGATGTTTTTTTTTTCATGACAGGCTGCACAATTTAGCTCCTGCATTATCTCAATGTCAATAAGTATCATCTCCTCCTAAGGAAAACGTGTGCCATATTGCAGCCAAGCTCAGTCATAACTCAGCACAATCATGTCATAATATAATTTGATACAATGAGATTGTATCTGTTGTTATTGAGGGTCATTGAATTCCGTCTGTCAGGGTGATGCTGTTGAATAGGTTCAAGTAATAGTTTGTGCTGATTATCAGAAAGTATGTTTAAAAACTGTCACTCTGTTTATATCTTTCAGGGTTGTATTTGAATTATGCAGATAAATGGGAGCAAGAGGTGTAATGCAACCAAATACAATTCCTGAGAGAAGCTGCAGAAAGTTGACATCAAATTTTCAGGGAAAAAAAAGGACTTTGTACATGCTGATTCTGTTTTAAATGTAACAGATTGAATGTACATAAATCACATTCAGATTTCTTGATGTTAAGCACACAGTGAAAAGTTGCACATGAGCAAGACTAAATTTTTACAGGTGTATTAATCTGAAATTTAAAAATAGTCAAAAAATTATGCAACACATCAGGTCATCATGGTCAGGGCAAATATTTAGAATCATAGAATCATCAGAGTTGGAGGAGACCTCGAATATCATCAAGTCCAACCATTAACCTGTCACTGCTGGAACCCCCAAACCCTAAACCAGATCCTCCAGTGCCACATCCAGACACCTCTAAAACACTTCCAGGGATGGTGACTCCACTCTGTCCTCCTTGGCCGCCTGTGCACACTGTTGGCTCCCAGTGAGCTGTGCCACCAGCACTGCCAAGGCCTTTGGGACCAACACCTCTGTCTCCACTACTCTCCCAGCCTGGAGCTGCACAGGCTGCTGTGTCCCAAGGGCAGGACAAGCACTGAGCTTTCCTACCCTCAGGCAGATCCACACTCCCACTCAACTGAGTGTCATTTTTCTGGAGAAAATTCAGTGGCCAACAGCAATTTTTAATTCTGCACTAAAACCTTTCCTAGCAGTAAGTAAGGATGTGGAGCCACATCATAGTTTTTTTTCCTAACTGCCTAATTTTGCCATTTGAATATACAATGGAAAATTCATTGCATCTTGGTTAATTAAAAAAAATATCCATTTGGGAAAGAAAAAGACAATTCAGTGTACTGGAGCTGAACACAACAGCACCAGTTGCAATTGCATATTTTGTTTCATTTGAATAACATTTTGTTTTCATGTAGTTTCTATTGTGAATATTTTAGACATATTCCTACCAATGTGTTCAGTTTTCCATGCAAATCTTTAAGTAACAAGATCATGAACACGAAGGAAACACAAATTATTTGGAAATTTATTCTCTTGGCTGCTTGGCTTTGATATCAAACTGTTTCCAGCTAAGACACTGAATTTTGGTCAGACAAACTGTTTTTCTGTTGCTGGTAAGAGCACGGCTCAGTACTGGGGCTGGTCCTGTTTAACAGCATTAATGATGATCTGGATGTGGGGATTGAGTGATCCTCCAGCAGTAACAGGTTAATGGTTGGACTTGATGATCTTTGAGGTCTCCTCCAACCTGGATGATTCTCTGATTCAATATCACCCTCTTGCTCAACAGAATTTGGCAGAGTTCTCTCTAACTGCTGTTCTTTAGTGATAACTCTTCCTAAGATTCAAACAAATTATGTTATTACCTTGCTTAGAGAACTGAAAAAGAATAAGATACGAAAGTTCAGCCATCTTCAGGATTTATATCATGAAGACTAGACCTTATTTAGAGTCAAACCTCTGTCTGGATAGTCATATTTACTTGTACAAAACACCAAATGAATTCAACTGCACTTACGAATAGTTCCCAATTAACTCTGAAACTAAACACATTTTTTATTACAGAGATCCTGAGGATAGAGTGGAATTATTCGGCCAAATGCCTTGAAGCAGTCATCACACAACTCCTCTTTCCTCCTCACAAAAACACATTTCAGCTATCCATTAGTAGTCTAGGAAAGAGATGATTATGAAGGAATAGTTATGAAATAGTTTTGAACAGGTTATGAAGACACAACAGTTATTCAATCTAGAAATTGAATATTTGGAATAACTCCTGGAACAGACACCCAAATTGCTTCTTTTGCATGGATAATAAAAGCTACATTATACCTTTCTAGGCAAAAAAACATGGAATAATTGAGGCAAAAGATACAAACATAAGAAGAAGAAATCCAGACGAGGATGTGGAAGGGAGTTATGTGCAGTAATTGTCAGAAGAGGTGGAAGGTTGCCCTCATGGCATGAAGGCTTTTGCTAAGCAGAAGTTCCTACTTGTCAATCCCATGGCAAAAATCTCACCTTTATGGGATCTTTACCTAAATCAGAATCCACCAAACGTATTTGTAAAAGGGTAAGAGCTACAAAAACTGCATGGAATAAGTACCTCAGTGTTACATCACACCAAGGAATCCATCACAGTGTTGCATGATCCATATCTGAGCATCACAGACATGGGCAGGACTGGAGTCAACACTGACAGGTGGCAGAAAAGTGCATTTTCTTTGTATAAACTCAAACAGCTGAAAACTACAGCACACGTATCAGATGTCTGCATGATTCTTAGGAGAGGCTTTTCCTCTGCATTCCCCCTGCAAGAATGTGCTTCAGCCTAATGCATTAAATTCATTTGTTTTGTTGAGTGCAGCTAATAGGATGAAGATAAAGTGACTTCCAGGCAGAAAACCTTGTTAATCAAAAGCAATTTGGGCCACTTGTACATGTTGTTCTGACTTTCTCAGTTGGAACATCCATTTTTCACCAGAAATGCATAGGGTTGCAGTGAAAACATTGCCACAGTTTGGGTTTCATTTTTGGACAGCGACTGAGTATATTAATGTTTTGATCTGAGCTATCACCTATAGGCAGATTTTTCCTCCCTAAAACAAGAGCCCCTCATCTTTGGGAAAGATTTCTTTCTATTTTAAAGGCTATTTCCAAGATGTAGTTACGAATGAATTCACTTCTTGATATCTTTTGCAGCAGTTTGTGTAATCTGATTTTACATTGAAAGCCAAGTTCACATCCTGGGGAGAAGAAAACCAGAGGAAAAGAATTGACAACTGTGTTTAAAGCAGATTTTTGCATGCTGGTGGTACCTTAATGAGTGGTTTTCATATCTTTCCTTGGTGTTTTTAATATGTTAACTTAAGAGACAAAGTGCCACCACTAAGGCAGGGACAAGGATGGAGAAAGTGGCCAATAATCTCTTTGGCTATGCCATATTTTCCACAGATGATGGAGAATGTTTGCCATAATAAAAGATACTCAGAAGGAGAGACTGTTAATGTTAGACAATGAAATAACAATCTTTAATGAAGTGAAAGACAGTAAATGTAAATCTACCAGAGACATTTATTAGCAGTAGCAGCAGAAAGGTGTTGAAAACAATAACTGGCATTTGTGTAAAATGCATAAATCAATGAATTCTTAATGGAAACCTTTTTTGTTCTGAGTAATAAGCCCTCTCTTAACCATTAGAGCCCAAACACAGACACTAAGAAGAGAACTAGGCCATATCTCCTCCTCACCACCTCAGCATTGGGGTTGGCCTTGCTCCTGAGGGAAGGCAACATATCACACAGCTCTTTGGCAACACCTCTTGGGCAGAGGGCAACAGTCTGTCAAGGGCACCCTGGAGGTGCCAAGGGATGGGCACAGCCACTGCTCCAAAGTGAAACCAGGAGGTCTTACCAGGGCAACAGAAAAACCCTCCAAGAAACCACCCTGCAGGAGACCCAGACATGAGCTACCCGCTGAGTCTGATGTGTTTGGGGTCTATTCAAGAGCACAGTGCAGTTGTTGCTTTGCAGGAGCTCACAGCACTAAATCTCTACCCCCTTCTACACACCAGTGCTGTATTGGCCTTCATTTCTCTTCATCCTTATTCTTGGGAATTAGAGAAGCTGCTTTAAGGCAGCTCAGTGTACAGTAACTTCAGATTTAACACCTTTAAGCCTCTCTGTGCTCTCTTTTCTTTGCAATTTCAGTCAAATTTTCCATGTTCAACTAGACATGTGTGAAGCTCTTTTGTCCAGGGTTTACATCTCCACCTGTGCGTTATTTCTCAACACTGGGTTAAAATCTCAGAGCCAAACTAAAAGTCTGCTTGAAGAGAGAGTAAATTAAGTCAACAGAAACTTTTGCACAATTTCCAATGAATTATTAAATCACCTACAGTCCACAGCAAGAAACCCAAACCTGCCCTTGGGATTTCAAACTCCAGTGAACTCACCCAATGCTCTGCATCCCTAACAAGTCTCATAGTCAGACCAAGGGGCTTCTTTGTGGGCCTTTTTTCCCTCCATGCCTCACTCTAGTAAACACATCTCTTTTTAACCCACTTACTTTTGTTTGCATGGGCCATGTATTTCTTTATCTGTGTTTTGAAATGCTGTTAAAGTCCCCTCAGTATTTCTGAAGCAAGTCTGAAACTCAGTAACTCAGTATTCCCGAGGCAACCTGCAATAACAACCAGCTCAGGATTGCAAGGGATACTCACTCAGGAAAGGGATTTCATTTCTAGTGGGCAATTGCAAACAACAAGGGAAATATTATTTTTTAAAATTAAGATAAATGCCTTAATGGTGTTCTATTAAAATCATCTGCAGAGTTACACAGGCCTGAAAAAAAGAGGCTACTATCAAATTTTGCCTCTTTAGGGAGATGGTCTTGTTACCAGCACAGGAACATTAATCACACTGAGGCTGCCTGTTGGAGGCACACTTGGAAACAGTTCCTTTCATAGGATCACAGAATCATCAAAGTTGGAGGAGACCTCTAAGATCAGCAAGTCCAACCATTAATCTGTCACTGCTGGAACCCCTAAACCAGATCCTCCAGTGCCACATCCAGACACCTCTGAAACACCTCCAGGGATGGTGACTCCACCACCTCCCTGGGCAATATCCCAGGGCCTCAACACCACAACAGGGAAAACATTTCTCCTCACATCCAATCTGACTCTGCCCTGGCTCAGCTCAAGGCCATTCCCTCTATCCTCTCCCTGCAGCCCTGGCAGGACACACATGAGAGGTGTGGGATGCCCACACCTCTCTCCAGCCCTGGCAGGGAGTTGCAGAGAGCTGTTGTATCATCTCCAAAGCACTGTACATATCTGTAAATTCCATCCAGCACACTGTGGCTGAACTAGCTGCTCCTGTACCCACCTCTGCCAGCACAGCACGGTGCAAGAGCTTCTCTAGAGCAAACAGTACAAGGCTAATAATGGGACAGGGTTAGACTGTATGGAGGAAAACCCAAGAGAACTAAGAATCGCATTTCTGTGAGGATCCAGTGCTGCATGGTGACTTCAGGCACAGAGATATGTAAAGGTAACACTATGGGTTATGTGAAATCAAGTTGAGCACACTCCAAGAACAGACCCAGGTTTGTGGGTCAACATCTTGGGGCAAAAATGCTGTGGTAGAGCCTGTCAGACACTCACCCAGTTCTCATTTAGCAGGTGGGCCTGAGGATATCAAAGGCTGTAAATAACCAGCACTGAAAGCAACAATCCTGTCCTCTGTTGTGCAGGTCACGTTACTTATACACCCTAAGTAAGGCAATGAGAAAATAATGACATGCAATACAGTGAAAAGTGAATGCCTTCATCCTTTTGTTGTTTATCAGTTAACAAAATGACATTATAGAGATGCTTTATGTATTTATTGAAAGGGTAGAAACATCTATCAAAGCTCATTTTAGCTATTGTTAGTGCCATCAGACTTGTTCTCTTCTGCCATGAGCTGGAACAGGACTGTCAGCGAGAGATGACTGATACAGGCAAATGATTTTGCATCATTTGAGATACAGACAGAAATATAATCATACCCAAGGTCAAACATTAGAAAAAGGTTGGGCATTTGGGGCAATGAAAGCAATGCTGTCAGATATTGAAATCTCAGCAGGAGATTCAGCTCCATTAAAACTGAATACACAATTACTTTCAGCTTGCTACTTTCCATGCATGTATAACTAGTTTGTTCAGCTTGGTGCCCCCATGTGTTAGCCAGAAAAGGTAAGGTTGGAATATTTTGAGGACTGGGTGTGTTACTCCTTTCATAGGAGCCTATGGAAGTGATCAAATGAGTATATAATATATGTGCAACTAGTGCATCACTTCGACAATTAATCTGCCTGGAAAAACAGACCTAAGAGATATAAGGAACTGGATCTGCTCAGGGGGTTTGGATTTCCCTTCAAAGATTTGGCTGATTTTACGTGAGGGAATATTTTGAGGACTGGGTGTGTTACTCCTTTCATAGGAGCCTATGGAAGTGATCAAATGAGTATATAATATATGTGCAACTAGTGCATCACTTCGACAATTAATCTGCCTGGAAAAACAGACCTAAGAGATATAAGGAACTGGATCTGCTCAGGGGGTTTGGATTTCCCTTCAAAGATTTGGCTGATTTTACGTGAGTGGCCTTCCAGAATCCTCTGGTGTTGGAATGCTGAGCCTGCCTGCTCAGCTGTGCTGCTGGAGCAGCGTGAGGAAGAAACAGAACCAAAAGAAAGAAGCCAGGGAGGTAGTGGATGTCCCAGCCCTGGCAGTGTTCACAGCCAGGTTGGCTGAGCCTTGAGCAACCTGCTCTGGTGGGAAGTGTCCCTGCCCAGGGCAGGGGCTGGGGCTGGATCATCTCTAAGTTCCATTCCAACCTCTTAACATTCTATGATTTGATGAAACGAGGAGAGAAACTAATGAAGGATCATTTGGAAAATGAATTCTAAATGAGTATTAAAAATGGCTAAGGAGAAAAATGATGGGAAGGAATTCCCTCAGACTGGGGAGTGCACAGGGAGAGCAGAGAGAAGCTGCTGGAGCTAATGGTATGTGTTGAAATTTGGCTGGTTTTGAAAGCTTCACTGGTTAGCCAAGAATTGTACAGGTATGAGGGAAACTCCATGTGTACTTGGTTACTTGTGCTATTCTCTGCTAGTTAATACATCCCTGTGAGACACTCCTAATGTCAGAGATGTCCCACCAGCTCCAAACAACAAATATTGTGTTAGAAATCATCCTTTTAAGGGATGTTTCACCCAAATCTGTGGCTTTTATATAACTAGCTCAAGTTATCTTTCAGGCACTTCAGACTCCACATTACTAATGTTAAATTGCATGTAAAACTGCATGATATGGTTATAAATTCTCTTGTATTGACAGCAGTCACTATAAACCTTTGGTTTATCTCATCTGTGTACTTCACCCCATCATTTTCTGATCAGTTCTGAGCACCCATGTAATATGGACTGCCAAAAACATATAAATAATTACATTTACCCAGTGATTTTGACACATTACCATGCAGACTTCAGGCAAATTAATTTCTGACATGATACCCCAAATTTTTAATTCACACAGAATTTTTCAAGAAGTAAACATGCTGAATAAATCATCTGGATTAATATTAAAGAGTTTTGTTACTTATTGAAGTTACAATAAATAAAAAATAGTCATGTTGTGCCCCTCAACTCTTCCAGTCTGATGAGTGATAAGAATCTCATTTACATCTACTGCAAGTACCAAGGAAGTGTTTGGAGCATCATTTCCCTTTCCTGCTAAAGTATTAGTTCTCCACTTGCCTACATTGAGACGCTCTAGACAAGATAAAGAAAACTTTTAAATTTGTGATCAATGGGAAATCATAGAGCCACAGAATCATCAAGGTTGGAGAAGACCTCTAAGATCAGCAAGTCCAACCATTAACCTGTCACTGCTGGAACCTCTAAACCAGATCCTCCAGTGCCACATCCAGACACCTCTGAAACACCTCCAGGGATGGTGACTCCACCACCTCCCTGGGCAATATCCCAGGGCCTCAACACCACAACAGGGAAAACATTTCTCCTCACATCCAATCTGACTCTGCCCTGGCTCAGCTCAAGGCACTCAGTGCCAAAAGCTGAGCACAGCACTGAGCTGGGACCTCCCCAGTGCCCAGTCCAGGGGGATGACACTGCCCTAGTCCTGCTGCCACACTCTGCTGCAGCCAGGACAAGATGCCCTTGGCCTCCTTGGCCACCTGTGCACACTGTTGGCTCCCACTGAGCTGTGCCACCAGAACTGCCAAGTCCTTTGGGACCATCAGCTCTGTTCCCACTGCTCCCCCAGCCTGGAGCTGCATAGGCTGTTGTGTCCCAAGGGCAGGACCAGGCACAGTTATGGAGCACCTGGACTCACAGACCCACTGCATCCAGCTTCACCCTTCACACTGTTGGCTCATGGACAGCCTGTTGTCCACCAGGACCCCCAGGTCCTTCTATCCAGCAGGTCAGTGCCAACCTGTGCTGGTGTTTGGGGTTGTTCTCCCCAACAGCAGCAGGGGAGGTACTGGCACACATTTGCCTCTTCATTTCAGGCAGAGTTTCCAGCCACGTCTTCTGATCCAGCCAATCTCCTCCTTTCTTTGGAAGCCTCTTGAGCTAAACTGAGACAGGCATGAAAATATTCAATTCTTCTGGTTGGCCAAAACTTGCTGATTTACAGCAGCTGCTCCTTCTTCTCTTCCCTGGGGCCTCGAGTCACGTGCACAAACGTGTGCACACGTGTGCATATCCATGTGAAGGAGAGAGATCACCTAAAGCCTTGGTAGAGCAGCCTTTTTTCTATTTTTAGCCTCATTTTTTCCTGCTCCACATGTCCATGGTGTCTAATACATCTCAACGGGCTTTGAAGTTCCCATGCTTTCAAGGCCTCACATCTGTCATGCTATCAGTGCCCTGCCACAGATGAAAAGAATATAATTATGGATTTAGTGTAATCATTGATTTCTGGGCTCCAAACCATTCAAAGAAAGGTCACCAGTCCACATGGCTGCCCCTTAGGAAAAGGATTTGCATATGACTATTTTATTTAGCTGAAGACACCCCCAATTAAATGGAGACTCTTCCCTTCACGCTCTGCACCTGAGGCAACTTGAAGAAGACAGATCAATCTTCCCCATGCCAACTGTGCCTTGTTTGCACCAAGCTGACACTGCTCCCACCTGTTAGAGGTGGCAGCAGTGACATTTTGCTCCCCAGTCCCTTTGATTCCTGAGGCAGCATCTCCCCTTGGAGCAGAGCCACGGCGAGACGTGGAGGACGTGCATGTGAGGAGCTGCACTTTGGGGAAGGGTGGCAGGGTGCCAGAAGACTCTGCCTGAAGCAGAGGAGCCGCTGTCAAAGCCTTCAAGCATTTAACTTCCTGCAGCCCTCCTCGATCCGCAGTGCAGATGTAAAGACATCATTTTGCCCACAGTGTTTGGATTAGCTGTAAATCTACTAAGCCACCACAATATCCAAGGGGGCATGGCTAGATCTAGGGGTTCATAAATTCACACCACTCCTTTTATTATTAGCCCAGGCCCCAGATGGTTTGGAATGGGCATGAGCATAATGAGATCTTGGAAGACATTATTATATTCTTAGGTCAAAATTCTCAGTCCAATCTCTTTTATCAGGCTCAGAGCCTTTGTGTCCCTGAAGTGCTAATACTTTATACTGATTGACTATTCAGGCAGCGGTGGGAGCTCACATTAGTTTTGCTACAATTATTATTGACAGCAAAAAAAAAAAACCCCAACAACTCCACCAAGCAAAAACTAATCCCATTTTATATCACCCACGGAATATACAATGCCTGAGACCTTCATTAGGGTTGCGTTTTCCTAAGCAAACAGAGGAGAGGGGAAAAAGAGAGCAGGATAAAGGTATTATTTTAGTAAGGGGAAGACAAAGTATGAGCTTGATCATAAAGACTAGGGAGACCTTTATAAATGCATCTTTGAACTGAGGGAGGTTCCCCCCACCCCCCCATAAATGGTTCTTTGAACCTGGCAGTTGTAAGGAAGTGAAACAGCACCAACTTTTCAAAGTGTGCTTGTCTGAGGCTCCTTCCAGCCTATCTAGCTGAGAGTACAGGTGGCCAAGCACACAAAGTTCCTGCCAATTTCTAAAGTTACACTTTTATCCACTAAACAAGCATCCTGATCCGGGTTACCAAACAGGGCACTCAACAGGAGCCTCCAAGGACAGGGATTAAATATCACTTATTCCACAGCCTGGGCCATGCAGCCTAGGAAAGCTTCAGCTAATCCTGTTTCACCCTTTTCCTGTGCTCACTGGATTTTGGGTAATGGACCTTCCCTGGAGACGCCTCTCATAAAGTATCTTCTTGTAGAGGAGTTGATGCACATGCTTCTGTTTTAAAAAGCACATGTTCAGCACATTTCACTTTTGTGAAATGGAATATGTTTTAAGTTTGTTGCACTAGAAAAAAAAAAAGGGATTCTGCTGGAAGGACTTGTGTCAAAGTGCAAAAGGTTTTGTACACAATGAACAGATCTTTTTTGACTTGAGGGCCAAAGAGGAGACACTCAAATGAAATCTCTCTGCCACAAAAGCAGTTGCTGTTTTGCACACAGAGAATCTCCGAGAGGCTTGGTATGAATTCCTCATATTTGTATTTATTTTGGATTAGGCTGATTTAATCTCTGAGGCACATCAAGAAAGCCAAACCTTGTCTTTAATGAGAAACTTAATATGTATTCACAGTAAACACTTGAAATGTCAAAGTTTAATGGACAGCATTCAAAGACCATTATTCTAGTAACGGTGCTTTTCTAGCAGCATGGCTAAGGAAGAGCAATTCTTTTAAGGACACTCTTCAAAAAAATCAATATAAACATTAAATAAAACAATAAAAAAATCCCTACAGTGCATCTGAATTCAGAGAAGGACAGTAACAAACTCCTCCATAACCAGGAGATCCAACATCAAGCCTTGGCAAGGACTCTCAGCCTGAGAAGAAATGGGAGCTGCACGTACCAGTGAACAGAACAAATTTGCATTCAGCCTTCTTGTTCCCTGAGTACATGGCTAAAATCACCCAAGCTTGACTCTTCCCTCCTCTGTGTTTTCTTCTTTCAGGTCTTAAGGACCTTCCTTAATGTCCTTCCTTGTAACAAGAAAAGTCCCTACAGTGCACCTGAATTCAGAGAAGGACAGTACCAAACACTCCATAACCAGAAGATCCAACATCAAGCCTTGGCAAGGTCTCCCAGCCTGAGAAGGAATGGGAGTTGCATGCACCAACAAACAGAACAAATTTGCATTCAGCATTCTTGGCTCCTGAGTTCATAGATAAACCACCCAAACTTGGCTCTTCCCTCCTCTGTGCTTTCTTCCTCCAGGTCCTTCTCACCCAAAGAGACACTGGCACACTCACACAGTATATAGACACATGCATCCCCCAGGAGTCACTTAGTGCAGCATTTTAAAACTCTGCAGAGCAAACCTTAACAGAGGAACCTTATTATTTGTACAAAAATGCCTGGAGTCTCCCATCTTATCAACAGGAGCCTCTTCCCTGGGTCTTCCAATATGCATTCTCCAGCTCACTTCCCTGGGACTGGGGACAAAGCCCAGTGTGGAGGGTGTTGGGATGGAGAGATCAACCCAGAGGCAGAGTGCTGGCATCATCTTTGCTTGTTTCTACTAATTAAAACAATTGCCTTGAGCAACCTGCTCTGGTGGGACGTGTCCCTGCCCAGGGCAGGGGGTTGGGGCTGGAGGATCTGTAAGGTCCATTCCAAACCCCTAAAATTCTATGATTCTATGATTATTTAAGGAATGTCCCATAAGGATCCTTACATATATCCCAGTTGATTCTTGCTCACTGAAACAGAAAGTGGCAAAGCTCTGGAGTGCCTGAGTGAAGTTCTGTCTTGATTTGGAAGGAACTTCCTCATATGTCAGCCCCAAAACCGAAGGCTGTGACACCATGATGTTGATCAGAGAGAAGAAAGTTGTTCAAGCAGCTTTAATTTTTATTTGCAGCCATGGATATGTTTACCAATTTACAGATAATTTTATTTAATTGCATTTAGAATCAATAAAAGTTCATTTATATGGAATGATGCAGCACCATTACGCTGCTGTTCACTCATTCTCTACACTGAGAAACTTCCTCTTTGGCAGAAAGGTTGAAGTTTAAAAGGAAATGGTAATAGTTATATTCATACAAATTGAGAAAGGCACCAAAATAATTCCTTTTCAAACAGATCCAGAGAGATCATAACCTCTGGTTTATTCAGACTCTGTAGATAACTAACATACCATTCTATTTTATCTGGGCACAAGATAAAAGATATGGGGAAAAGAAGAGAATTCCTTTATCCAGGTGATGTTACAATAAGAAGACATTTAAGGAATAGGAGTAATGAATTCATACTTACTCAATTGGTTTTGCTGAATAAGGCTGGATTACTTTTAGTTTTTCAGGCTGAGAAATGTTTTTGAGCTGCTTTTCTTGCTTGAGCAGTTTGTGACTAAAGCAAGAACAAGTGAAATGTGAAATCATGGAAAAAAATACTGTTTTTTTAAGGAAGATGCCAATCATCTCTGCTGGAATCCTAGGGAGATAAAACCCCAAAAATCCCAAACCCACCAAACAACAAATATACAAATATACAAACAAAACCAAAACCAACCAGCCCAAAAATGTCCTTCCTGGTGTTCAGCCGTTCTTAGTGCCACAGACAGAATGCAAATTCCTGTGAGAAAATCCAGATTCAAATTGATTTCAATTGTTAACTGTTTTCCTCCTCATCTTTATTGGAAAACTTGTTTTCCAGTTCTTCCTTTTGGCATTGTGCTAGGCATCTCTCACTTATTCTCTTGCTACAAGGTGCATCACCCAACTTTGCATAATCTTAGTGTTTGGGTTGACAGGTTTCCATCCATTTCTTGTGCCATGTACACAAGAAACAATTTCTTGTGTTCCCCTTTATCATATCTTCTGTTTGTGTCATGTTTTCTATTCAGAGGTTCAGTAGGACCCAGCAAAGCTCTTTAGACAGCAGCAGCTTTCTGAAGGTTACGATCACATTGACTTTCTCTACTCACCTACTAATTAAAAGCACTTTTTTTGTCTTCTGAGCATGTGAATTAGCACATGCTGAGGCTGAAAGCTACAAGCACAGAGCATTGGGATATTTAAAGTTTCCCTTGATTTAGAATTCAGAGCAGATCCTTCAGCCACCACCATTTGAAAAGAGGCCAGAAAGCAATTTTAACAATATCACATGTGAGGAGATGATTCAAAGTTTTGGAGAGAGATAATCCTGTAATCTCTGTGATCTAAAAGTGCACAGAGGACGTGACCTAACACATCAAATACAAGAAAACTGATTCGTGTTGCTTTCATTTCTGACCCTCAGAAAGCAAACACAGCAGACATGGATCTATCTCATTGTGTTTTACATCATTAAATTGAGTGGTTGATCCTCAGCAAGTCACAATAGCCCAGAAAGGAGGTGCAAGGAAGGGGCCTGACCTCCCATTTCCCACTTTTGGCTCTAAGGGTCCATTTGGACCTCCAAAGATCATTTGGCTCCTCCCTGGGGACAAGGTATCAGTGCAAAGGCTGTTTAGGCTTCTGCTGTGTTCCCATGGCTCCAAGATATCCAAAGAGCTTCTGCTCAGAATGAATGAAGGTGAAGGACAATCACTTCTGGATTTATTTTTTTTTCCAAGCAAATCTGATATAGCCAAATGAAATCTGAAATTTGAGAAGATAAGTGCTAAGAAATGCTTTAAGGTGATTTGGAGAATTTTGTTTGCATTTATTTAATGTATTATTTAATCATAGAACCATCAAGGCTGGAGGAGACCTCCAAGATCATCAAGTCCAACCATTAACCTGTCACTGCTGGAACCCCTAAACTTCCAGTGCCAGTGTAGAGCTTTCCTACCCTCAGGAAGATCCACACTCCCACTCAGCTCAGTGTCCTCTGCAAATTCACTGAGGTCACTCAATCCCCATGCCCAAATCAACAAGAAAGTCATATTCCTGTGTGGGAGATGCTTCTAGCCAAACCCTTCCATGTTCACTGACAACTAAAGTATTTT
Source organism: Acanthisitta chloris (assembly GCF_000695815.1). Classification (NCBI taxonomy): domain Eukaryota; kingdom Metazoa; phylum Chordata; class Aves; order Passeriformes; family Acanthisittidae; genus Acanthisitta; species Acanthisitta chloris. The sequence continues at coordinate 13,984 of NW_008665235.1, read as the reverse complement.
GCCATTTCATTTTGTTATAAAACATTCAGGTTTTCAAATTCACATCATACAGTGCTCCAAGACCAAGCAGATACCTACACATAACTCCTCAAAGAGTGTTCTCATTCCAGAAGACTCAGAATTGCTGTTGATGTATGAATGATTCAGCCATTATATACATTTTGCTGCTTTGTCTCCAAAATGTACAATAGAACCTAAAGCTTCACAATGACAAGAAGCTGCAATTGTCCCCCTGAAACCAAAGACCTAATCACTGAGGGGCAGCAATTCATGTGTCTTCATCTCTAGCTGATAAATCCATTAATATCTTGCAAAATTTACTGGGTAGCTAAATACAATTCAGTTGTTTATGCAGAATGTGCTTTTCTCTGGGCAGTTTCTCTACAAACACATTGTTGCTTTGAAAGTATTTTTCTTCCTTGCTGTTGAATTTTTCCCCCCCTCCTTGCTAAAAGACTAAGCATTATCTACTAATAACATGAAGATGCAGAAAAGAAAAGGTCAATTTAATTGGAACTACTATTTCCTGGGGTTTAAAAGGAAAATGCTGAAGCTAAGATGACATTGACAAATTGCTACTATTTATTTAAATTGTGTAATGCAATCTACCAGTAGTTCTATAATCTGCATGTTTGAAGCAGTTGACCCTTCCAACTAATGCAAACAAATTAGCCTCCTGGGTACTTGCTGGATCCTATAAGCCATTAAATATCCTAATCTAACATCATTTAATACCCAAACTCCCTTAGTTAAAGGGGGATAGTGAATATGTGGTGTAAAAATGATAATACATGGGGTGTAACAGTGGAGCTCAGGTCAGTGAATGAGGCTGTTTTGTCACTCAGCCCAAATGAACATGTTGGAGACACATTTTGGGTTCCCCCACATGTGTCCATGCTCTACCTAACACATACCTTCATTCCCATGGGATTAATTCCCTCTCAAATCCAACACTGGCTTCAATGTTTGGAGTGCAATAGTTCCTACTGCTGATATATTGTACAAATTTCCTTCCAATAAGTAAATTAGGCTCAGGGAAGTGTTTGCATACAAAATGTTTCTAAGAAAATTAAGGCTCTATTATGGTCATTATCCACAGGTTGGGAACAACTCTGGTTTTCTCCCTGATTTATAGAAACGCCAATCCACAGCCATCACAATTCATGCAAATCAACTCACCTGAAGGCAATGGGGCTGTTTGTCTCAGTTAAAAATGAACCAAACCTGTGTAATTAGGAAAGCAATAATTCCCCCAGGAACTCAATTCTGCTCTTTTGTGAAGAGTGAAAATTGCCTGTTCTCCATTATGATAAATATACCAAGACAAACACACAGAATTATTATTTTATCACACTCAGAGTTCTGTTCTGGAATTTCTCCGTGAGGAAAAGAAGCAAACCCAAGAATCTCCTCCTAATATCCGACCCAACCCTCCCCTGGCAGAACTTGAGTCTGTGCCCTCTTGTCCTGCTGCTGGTTGCCTGGGAGAAGAGACCAACCCCCACCTGACTCCAACCTCCTGTCAGGGAGTTGCAGAGGGTGAGAAGGTCTCTCCTGAGCCTCCTCTTCTCCAGGCTGAACACCCCCAGCTCCCTCAGCCTCTCCTCATGGCACTTGTGCTCCAGTCCCTTCACCAGCCTCGTGGCTCTTCTCTGCTCCTGCTCCAGCCCCTCAATGTCCCTCCTGACCTGAGGGGCCCAGAGCTGAGCACAGGATTCAAGGTGTGGCCTCACCAGTGCCAAGTCCAGGAGCAGAATCACCTCCCTGGTCCTGCTGACCACACTGTTCTGATCCAGGCCAGGATGCCATTGGCCTTCTTGGCCCCCTGAGCACACTGCTGGCTCCTGTTCAGCTCCTGTCTCTCCAAACTCCCAGGTCCCTTTCTGCCTGGTGCTCTCCAGCCACTCTGTCCCAGCCTGGAGCTCTGCATGGGATTGGTATGGCCAAGAGACAAATCTGAGGGCTAACAACTCTTGCCCTTCATTTCTCTTGCCCTTGGATCAGTCCTTAAAGGATCAGGTAGTCAATAGAGTTCTATAAGAGCAAGGAGATAGATAAAGGTAGCATGGAATGATTAAATCAATCAGGAAAGTAATAGGCCTATAACCAAAGGGAGGTCAATAGGTTATATATCACTGACAGGCTCTAAAGTCATTACAGGAACTTATGGGACTGAGTCACTGATTAATTGTCAAAGAAAGATCTTGTGGTTACAGCAAAAAAGTGTATTTTGAGCAGATTGATACAAGAACTTATCCTCTCCATGAACTTTTCTGGGAGATAACTAAGCAACAACAAAAATAATCCCACAAAACTGAATCCCCTCAAATTACCAAACCATGTGGAAGAAGCTTTTTCTAAGCTGTTACTGAACTTCCTTCATTGCTTTAGGTGGAAAAAAAAGACCTTATAAATGTATGATTTTGTAGAAGGATTGAGCTGAATCTGTTTTTCCACAAGGCAAAGAAATAAATGGGATCAAATACCACTGATAGAAACTGTGAAATTGGGGAGAAAAATAGAGATTGTGCAGAAATTTGGGATATTTTCCTGCCAGAGTTGAGATATTAATAGTTTCACATGCTGGCTGTGAAAAGCACAATGGATTTGAAGAGCTACATGAAGAGATTTCATTTCAATGAAGGTAAGAGCAAGAAGGAGCTGAGCAAACTGCTCTGATTCAGAACCTCTGACCTTTCTCAGTAGAGTCATCAACAACTGCTCCAGATAGACAGAAATACAGCAAATAAACCCTTGTGGTTTGAAACCCTTCATCAATGCATTGCAAACCCAAAGAGATCCAAGTGTGATCATGATTCCCTGAGCTCTACCTCCTGCTGCAGGTGTGTGATGGTTTTACTCATCCAAAGGGCTTGTTTTTGCACTACAGAAATCATCATGTATTTTCCTCTCTCTGAGGAGTAATTAAGTGACTCATGGATGAGATGTGGAAAATTGATACTTGTCAGAGGTAAAAACAATGATCAGTGCAAAAGGTAAGTTTACCATAGAATTGTGATTTGAGGCTTTCTTTTTTTTTTTCCATCTTCTTTGCGTAGTTTGGAACTGTTCTGATTCCTAACAATCAACTATTGTCAGCTGTTAATTATTAATTTCTCTGGGTTTAAGATCTTTTAAGCTGAAATGACATTGAAAAGAGGTTTGGAAAGGTAAAGTCATTCAACCTTGATTGAATGCTGGTTAAAAACCGTGCTTTAATGGGACCAGTTCCAACTGGGGGTTGAATTTTCCCTTTCTATATTGTTTACCCAATATGGATTAGATATATGATACAATATATATCTAAGGTTGAGGTAGTAGATGCCCCAACCATGTCAGGGTTCAAAGCCAGGTTGGATGAGCCTTGAGCAACCTGCTCTGGTGGGAGGTGTCCCTGCCCAGGGCAGGAGGATGGGACTAGGTGATCTCTAAGCTCCATTCCAACCCCGAAAATTCAGTGATTCTATATTTTTTCTAACTTGGACCTGCATTAAACATCCAATTCCATTTAGAAACCCAAATCTCTTTGCAGGTTACTTCAACTTGAAGTTAGGATTTCCAGAGAAACATTTACAGAGCAACAAATCCACATTAACATGAATGATAACATATGAGGTATTTTAAATGAATAGTAATTAAAATTTAGTAGGATGATAATATGGTAATTAAATATCAATTGTTTGCTCAGGACCACTTATTGAATTTAATAAGTATGTAAAAGATATTAATCTAGTTGTCATGCAATTACCTCATTGAGGGGGAGTGGGAATATGTGAGTGTGTGTGGGAAGAACAAATCATGAAATGCAAAATTCAGTTTGAAATCTGCATTAAGGTTATGACAGAGCTAAAAAAAATAATAAATTGCTCTTTCTTCTCTCACTTTGAGAACTTGGATGTTCAGGTAGGTACAGTGGGGTGAGCTGTGGGTGTTAAGAGGGCTCTTGTGGAGAGGGATGAGGAGCAGATGTGTATGGAAGCAGCACCATAGGAACATGGAATGGTTTGGGTTGAAAAGACCTTGAAGTCCATCTCATTCCACCCCTTGCCATGGGCAGGGACACCTTCTACTAGCCCAGGTTACTCCAAGCCCCATCCAACCTGGCCAACCATAGCAACTGCAACACTCTAAATGCTTCCTTTTTAAAGAGCATCTGGGCATTTATTACAAGAGCTCCATGTCTTGTAGGCACAGCTCCAGGTTGGGTGGGGAAGGGATAGACAGCAGCAATGAGGAGAGAGACTTGGGGGTGATGGTGGGGGAGAAACTGCCCATGAGCTGCAGTGTGAGCTCAGCCCAGAGACCAACCCAGGCCTGGGCTGAGCCACAGGAGTGTGGGCAGCAGGTCAAAGGAGGCAATTCTCCCCTCTGCTCTGCTCTGTGAGACCCACCTGGAATCCTGCACACAGCTCTGGGGCCTCAGTGTGAGAAGGACATGGAAGTGTTGGATCAAGTGCAGAGGAGGCCACGACGGTGCTCAGAGGATTGGAGCATCTCTCCTGTGAGGACAGGCTGAGGGAGTTGGGGCTGTTGAGCCTGGAGAAGAGAAGGTTGTGTGGAGACCTCAGAGCACCTTCCAGGAGCTGAAGGGGCTCCAGGGAAGCTGCAGAGGGATCTGTGTTAGGAGCTGCAGGGACAGGACAAGGGGCAATGGGCACAAATTGAAGGAGGGAAATTGAGGTTAGATGTGAGGCAGAAGTTTTGCCTGTTCTGGTGGTGAGACACTGTCCCAGGTTGCCCAGGGAGGGCAGTGTTCACAGCCAGGTTGGCTGAGCCTTGAGCAACCTGCTCTGGTGGGAGGTGTCCCTGCCCAGGGCAGGGGTTGGGGCTGGATCATCTCTAAGATCCATTCCAAGCCCTTAACCATCTCTGAATCTCTGTATTTAGGTATTACCCATCACATCTAACAAACACCATTTAGCTCCCTAAAGAATGATTTTATCATTTCTACTTGCCATGGGCTGCTGCTGCAAGAAGTGCAAGAGAAGGAAATCTTTGGCCATTTCCATGGGATTTACACATGAATGAAGGTTATTGTGACTACTGTATATTTACTTACCCTGCCTAAATAGAAACAGGCACATTTTGCCCATGGATCATCATTTCAACCTGACAGGTTTGGAAAAGGGGGGATAGGAAAAGGTGGAGACCATCCCTATAAATTATCGATCCTCTGCAGCAACTTTGGAAGCAGTGCCAATTTTTTTCTAGCTCAGAGCAGTTATAAAATATTAACCATACCAGACTTGATTTTTTCCCCAGCCCTGTGTGGAAAAAGGGAAGATTTCTCTGCTCCCATGTTTACACAGGCACTGGAAGCAGAGAGGTGTCCCTACCCAGGGCAGGGGGTTTGGGACTAGATGATCTCTGAGGTCCATTCCAACCCTTTTCCAATCTATGAATCTATGAAAGGTGGTAGGAAATCGGAGTTACTTCCCTGCCAATCAAGGGGAGAGGATTTCACCTACACTATTCCCAGCAGGACTTGGACAAACCTGTTCACAAAAGCTTCCTGAGAAGAGGAGAACTCACTGTCCTAGCAGATTTATCTTAGTGTTTGACCACTCATTTAATCCAAAATCTTTCCTGTAAAGAAGATAATTCCTTCTTTTCCTAAGCCCAACAGAGAGAAAGAGATCTTGACTTTCCTGCCAGCAGAGTCAGCTCGTTCAGCTCTGGCTCCAACCCACTGGTCCTGAATCTTTCAGCAGTTTGGGTCCTCTTCAGAGCTCTGATTCCTGCTCAGCATCCTTAAAGAACAGTGGTTAAAAATGGATGCTGCAGCACCCAGAGCTTGCCCTGCCCCCAGGCTGCAGGAAAACAGCACAGGCAGCTTGGAAAAATGTTTTAAGCACAAACAGGAATGAAGATGAAGAAAAGCTCCAAAATAAATTGCAGGGAACAGTGTTTTTCCCACCCTCTCCCAGCGTTGCTTTGTGAAGGTGCTGAGATATAGGAGCAGAGGGCAGAGAATGGGGAGAAAAAAGTGGCTTCGTCTTTCAAATCCTAACTATTAGAGTATCAAAAAACTTAATATGAAGAGAGAAGGGGAAAATAAAAATATGAGAGAGGTTAAAATCAGGGTTTGGAGCAACTCTGTACAGAAAATAGAAGCAAGTTAGGGTGAAGAGCCCCCCAGTCTGGGGCTGGGGTACCTCCAGTGGGTCAGGGCAGGGCAGCTCTGCTCAGCCTCCCAAGGGAGATTCTCTCAGCCTGTATTTTTTTCCTCCCAGTCCCTGCAGCTATACTTCAACACAGCCACGTTCTGAGCCTCTTTAATTAATTAAAAGGAGAGAATAATTAATGTAGCAACTCTTATTCTGGTTTAGGCCATCAGAGAGAGGGTGGGAGGAGAGGTGGGGGCAGATGCACCTGAAATTGAGCTCTTTGGTGATGCAAAGCTGCTGCAAACCCCATAATGAGGTAAGACCAAACAAGTTTAACATTACTGTGCATCCCCACAAGGAGCTGCAGGGAATGGAGGAGTCCAACCCACAGAAACAGCAGAGGTGGAAGCCTTTAATGGGGAAAAATGGATAAACCTTTATAAAGGGCATAAATTGAAAGAGGGAGATTTAGATTAGATATCAGGAAGAAGTTTTATCCTGTGAGGGTGGTGAGACACTGTCCCAGGTTGCCCAGGGAGGCTGTGGCTGCCCCAACCCTGGCAGTGTTCACAGCCAGGTTGGCTGAGCCTTGGGCAACCTGCTCTGGTGGGAGGTGTCCCTGCCCAGGGCAGGGGTTGGGGCTGGGTGATCTCTGAGCTCCATTCCAACCCCTATGATTATTTAAGGAATGTTCCATAAAGATCCTTCCACGTATTCCAGCATGATTCTTGCTCACTGAAACAGAAGGCGGAAAAGTTCTGGAGTGCCTGAGTGAAAATCTGTCTTGTTTTGGAAGGAACTACTTCATATATCAGTCCCAAAATCGAAGCCTGTCACATCATGATGTTAAAGTCCATTGCAAACCCTTAACATTACAGAATCATAGACTATTCACAGTTAGAAGTGACCCATGAGCATCGAGTCCAAATCCTGCTCTGCACAGGACATCCCTGTGCATCACACCCTGTGCCTGAGAGCATTGGCCAAACACTCCCTGAGCTCTGTCAGCCTTGGGGCTGTGCCCACTGCCCTGGGGAGCTGTTCAGTGCCCAAACACCTCTGGGGGAAGAACCATTTGCTGATATCCAACCTAACCCTCCCCTGACACAACTTCAGACCATTCCCTGGGTCCTGTCCCTGGTTGCCAGAGAGAAGAGGTCAGTGCTGTCCCTGTACTTCCTTCTCTGAGGAAGTTGTATCCAGTCATGAGGTTTCCCCTCAGTCTCCTCTTCTCCAGGCTGAGCGGACCAAGATTCTATGACTCTTTCTAGCAGGGAAAATGCTCTAAGTATTAGTAGCTCCTACAGTACCTTGGGCTCCAATATTCTGGTGGGTCACTTAATTTTTGGAGCAGATATTGGGCAGATTTGCTGTGCCATATGTGCATCCTTAGCCTCTTTTGAAGCATCAGCTATGGAGAGGGAAAAATCAAGCACTGTGTTTGGGGGAGAAAAAGCAATACGCACTGGAGCTGAAAAGCAGGAGCCTGTTTGAAGTGTCACTTTTGGTTCTTATCACCATTTTATCAGCACTAAGGGGAAGTGCTCTGCAGCATCCAGAGTGCTGCCTCCTTCAATAACCCGTTAGGAGAAGTCTTTTTAGCTTGGTGATAGAAACAAACACAGGGAGAGGTAGAGGCAGATGATTAAATAGGCTGAAAATCCAGGCTGACACACTAGTACCAATCGAGCAAAACTGGGGTCAGGGAAAAGGTACAAGAGCATGAACAGAGCTTAAATTATCCAGCTTAAATCCTGCTTTTCACCAGACACCACTGGCTTAGGGCATTGTATCACCTTGGTTTCGTGTCTATGTCTTGCACATTGTGCAAACAGGCCCAGGCACAAGGCTGGGGTGAATATCTCCCCCATTCCAGGATTATTCAGCATTCCAAACAGCACCATCCCCACATCCTCAGTGCTATAAAAGCTCCTTGTTGACTCAGCTCACTGGGCCAATTCCCTGACAGGATTTCTTAGGAGATGTTATATATCTCTAAACCTACTCAGAGGGCTTTTTTTTTTCCCTCATTTGAAGATGACTGATCTGGTGCAAGAAAATATTTTCTCTCCATAGGAGGCAACCTCTTCCCTTCCTGTGACTTTCAAACCACCACAACTTTGAAGAGTTACTGTACATCTTTTCCCACTCTCTGGAGCACCCAGTTCCTTCCCCAGGCAAACCCCCTGATGGTTTCAAAACATAAATAAACACTATATATATTCAAATTCTCTATTTGAATTTCTACCTGTGTGTGTTTTACAGATTTCTCTCCCAGCACACTAACAGTATTTATTTTTGCCAACCCTTATAAGCAGCAATTTTAACTCACAGGATGCAAATGAAGAAAAAGTGATTTTAATCCTTGATTCAGCTGTTTCTTTAATATTGAATCTGTGTGTTCTCACACAATTTCAGCAAATACAGGCTCATTTCTAGATTTATCAGAGAATAGCAGGAAGTTGACTTTGCAACTGGAAGTGCAAGTGGAGTAGTAGAATTCTTCTAGACTGGCTGTTCTGGTTACTTGGGCATAGTAGAAAAAACAAGGACAGAAAAATAATTTTAAAGAGGTGAATTCCAGGGTTTAAAGAGCAAATTTTCACTGGACTTCAAATCCAAGTAATTGAATCAAATCATGGATGTGGTACATCCAAAATAACCAGACTTCAGTCAAGCACCCAAGCTGTCAGAACACAAAACCAGCTGGAAAGATCATTACTTTTCAAGGCATTGGACTAGGTTGCCCAGAGAGGTGGTGGAGTCACCATCCCTGGAGGTGTTTCAGAGGTGTCTGGATGTGGCACTGGAGGATCTGGTTTGGTGGTTCCAGCAGTGACAGGTTAATGGTTGGACTTGATGATCTTCAAGGTCTCCTCCAACCTTGATGATCCTTTGCTTCTATGACCTTTCAACCTTGGAAATGTCCTTCCTTTCTGTGGGAATTTTAATGTATAATAATGAAAAGAAAAAAAAAGTCTTTAAAAAGATCTACCAGGAAAACAAATGAAAACTTTGTGGTCATTTTCTATTCTTGTGCCTCTCCCTCCCTAGGGCTCTGCCCACACAGATTTTTATATAAAATATTCCTGTTGGGATGCTCTGAAATGGCCATTATGGCTTCCTGTTGGGTCATAACACAAACATCGTTAGAAATAAAATTTCAGGCTCACAGCATTCCCTGAGAGGACATTGCTGAAAACGGCCTGGAAGACACAGCCTGGTGAGGGACCTGCCTTGGCCCCTCCTTCATAGGGAGGATCCTCTCCATAGGGATGGGTCAGGACACGAAGAGCTGCCACATGATTTCTCCAGCTATTTCCAGCTGGCTCAAACCTTTCTACATCATTCCTTGCTCCTGGTAAAGATGCAAAGTAACATCTACTCACAGACCAGGCTAATGTTTCTTTTTCACTCCTATTTAAGATGGATGCTAAGAGCTACTCACATACCAGGCTAATATTTCTTTTATTCACATTTATAAAATATATATACACTAAATATACTCCAAAAATTCGAGCAGGGTCTGATCCTGCCTTATTAAGAGCAGTGCCTGAAGCAGCAGATGGACTGTGGCTGCAGTGCTTCAATATATTCATTACTTAGGCCATTAATTTCCTTTGCACTGAAAACATCTGGTTTCTGCTGCTCAGGGGGAAAAACAACATGAGCCCAAACTAGTTTTAACTACAGGTTCATCTTCTATGAGGGCAGAGTAAATTCACCAACAAGTAGGAAAAAAGGACAGGAGTTCATTCACTATAGGAGAGGATGGAACGAGATAGATATTTTTCCTTCTAACTTTAATGCTTAAAGTGATTTTTTTCTAAGGGAAGCTCAGTGGATATGGTAATTGCTGCCTGTAAAACCCATGGGAGGAGCTGCTGCTGTTTCTTTCCTCGGGTGTTTAGTACAAGGAGAGCTCTAGGAGTAACTAAGGCTGTGGAGAATCCCACGTGCTGAGCTCAGAGCATCACCAGTCCCCAGCCATCTCCTCCTCTCTGCAACTCTCCAGGCCCAACAGGGATTCACTCCTGCTTCCCTTGGAATGTTCCCCACGACACCAAGTGTGTTCCTTGTAAAACCACCAATGTCTGCTCCAATGTAGGTTTTTCCAACAGACTTTTAGCAAGATTCCTGCTAAGGGAAGTGTGCTGGGGAGAGGTATTGTACACACCAGGGAAGGCAAATCCCACCTAGCAAGACAAGGAGCTGTGGCAGAACAGCCTTGAAATTAAACAATATTCTTCTACAAATAATCTCAAATGAAATGGTATTAAAACACAGCAAAACCAGCTGTTTTCAAGCTCCTACACAAGGTCTATCTATGCTTATGGCAGTGAAATGTCTCATGGAAAAAAGGAGCTAAGGTTTAGTTGTTTAATGTACAAACAATGCCAGGGAGGAACTATTAAGATGTTTCCAGATTATTATGATTACTTAAACTCTTCACATTGCAATCCCAAGTAGGAAAGACAGGAAAGAATAATCCAGTGGAATTAAAGAAAAGGGAACAAGCCTGTTATCTCCAGCTCCTCATCTCCTTCTGTTGTCCAACTGGTCATAAACACATTATCAAGTTTTTCTGCACTTTCAGGTCAAGATGAGCTTTCTAAAAATCACTTTAGTGACTTTTCCCCTCTCAGATGTCAGAGGTGGCACAGGTCTGTAGATATATCAGAATTTCAGAGCCAGCATGTGCTTTTTCCACACATATTTGTGGTTCATGAGGTAGAAGCAAGCTACTGAACAGAGGTCACATCTCCAACCAGACACTCATAGTATCCAACACCTGAGGAGTTAGACCCCACAGACTTATTTATAAACCACCTTCTCTGATTTGGAGAGAATCATAGAATCAACAAGGTTGGAGGAGACCTCTAAGATCATCAAGTCCTGTCTTTTCATTACTTCTCAGCAGCAGCCTGATGTCATCAGAATTCAGCTGTAATTGGGACAAAGAGAACTCTCCAACAATTCACTGTGCAGCAATGAAATAGTCAACAATGCTGCACTAATCAAGCTGAGAGCAGCTCTCATTAGATCACTATCTCTGCATGAATAATGCACTATTACCTGTTTAGGTTTAATTAAATGTAATACATAACATTTTCTTGTAATGACTATAGGTGTCCATAGGCCTCTATTATACTTGACTTCAATAATTCATCCATTTTCCTCACATCCTCTCATTTGGATAATTTATCATGTTGCCACCCCACTAATGTGAGTCATTTATGAGAGAAGTTTGGTAGTCATTTATACAGGCTAACTAGGCTTATCACAACTGTCACTGTAGATATTCAACTCTTCTAAACTTGCATCAAACACAGTAATTCTGGAGGGAGAACTACCTTTATAAAGACAAACAAAGAGCATCCTCTCACAATCAAAGGATTTTAGAAGGATGTAACCTTGGATTCTACAATTCTCTTATCAAGATTGCTGTGCATGCTGGAAATCCTCCCTCCTTCCCTTTGCCCCTTCCCAAATTACAAGGAGAAGAGGGATAGAATCATAGAATCATTGAGGTTGGAGGAGACCTCTAAGAGCATCAGGTCCAACCATTAACCTGTCACTGCTGGAACCCCCAAACCCTAAACCAGATCCTCCAGTGCCACATCCAGACACCTCTGAAACACCTCCAGGGATGGTGACTCCACCACCTCCCTGGGCAATATCCCAGGGCCTCAACACCACAACAGGGAAAACATTTCTCCTCACATCCAATCTGACTCTGCCCTGGCTCAGCTCAAGCCCATTTCCCTCTAGTTCTCTTCCTGCAGCCCTGGCAGGACTTTCTGGCAGCCAGTGACAAGACAGGAGGGAATGGCCTGAAGATGTGTCAGGGGAGGGTTAGGCTAGAGATTGGCAAATGGTTCTTCCCCGAGAGGTGTTTGGGCACTGAACGGCTCCTCAGGGCAGTGGGCACACCTCCCTTGACCCATCTTCAGACTATTCCCTGGGTCCTGTCACTGGTTGCCAGAGAGAGGAGGTCAGTGTTGTCTCTCCATTTCCTCCCATGAAGAAGTTGTATCCAGCCATGAGTTCTCCCCTCACTCTCCTTTTCTCCAACTGAACAGCCCAAGTGCCTCAGCCACTCCTCATGTGGCTTCCCCTCAAGGCCCTTCACCATCTCTATGTTCTTCCTTTGGACACTCTCTAATATCTTAATCTCTTTCTCACATTGAGGTGCCCAAACTGCTCACAATGTTCCAGGTGAGGCTGCCCCAGCACAGAGCAGAGCTGCAAAGAACAGAGAATTACACCTCCACCCTTCTCCTCCCCTCCCCAGCATCTGCAGATCTGATTTCACTCTGTAAATAGATTATAGCCAATATTTAGAAAAAGATTAAGCTAATCTGACATTTAATTAATGGAAACAGCAATGTTTGACTTTTGATTTTAATAAGCAACCCCCTTTGTTCCCACAGAAATCATTACTTGCAGGATGGTAAGGCAAAAAAAACCAACAAAAAAACACAACCACAAAGGCAGAAAGATTGAACAAAAGGTTCCATTAAATTAGAGAGCAATAAACAAACACAGCCAATTTATGCATTGGAGTCATTAAATGTGTATCCTCTCCAATACTTTCTTCATGGATAGCACTTAGGTTGTGCAGCAATTGATCTGCAGGGAGCAGTTCCCTTAATTATAAAATGAAACACCTCTGCTAATGCAGTTTTGGAGCCTTGTTAGTTTACACCCCAGACATGTGGCTCAGAATGGGCTCCAAATGCTAATGCCAGTAAAGGCAGACAGTGCTGGGCTCTGCTGTGCTTGGCAATCCATGACTTTGCTGCCTCCCAGGCTCTCCTGCTTTTTCCCCCCTCCCTCTTGCCCTTGGGGTGGAGGGAAAATGCAAAGAACTCTTTGGTCCAGCTCAGCATGGACTTTTGACTAGTTCATTCATGGGTAGCCATTGGTACAAGGAGGTTTTTTTTAGCTGCTTCTCTGCCCTCGTTGGAGCTTGTGCCTAGATGTGATGAGCCTTGCAGGAAAAATTAAAGAAGATGTAAACAGTAAGTGCAGACATTTTGCAACATAGCTAAAAATAAATTGCACTACAGGCAATTATGCAAGTTTTACTGGATACATTAAAAAGACATTAAATGCACAGCTGTTTTAAGTGTCTTTTAAGCTGATAAATTAACTGTCTAATAAATTGTAAGATTTGTCAGCTAATAATGCTATTTTATCTGCTTTAACATATGCCTTCCTAGTTCATGAAGCATTATTGTAAGTGCCAAAAGGAGATAATGTGCATTTTACAGTGTTATGTCTTAAGTGGAATGGATCATTGGCCATGAAGAAGTGTGTTAATAAATCTCCTAGGCTTTGTTAATTGCACTCAATGAAGTGTCACTGTTAAAACACAAAAGATGTGATAGAGAAAGCTGAACATAATGTCTTTCAGTTTTACAATTAACAGTTCACTAGGCAAATCGACCAAAAAGACCATAATTTGTTGAAGCCTTATTAACTTACATTTTCCAAGTCAAGGTCATAATTGTGAATGGCTTAAAGCTATCTTTTAATGCTCATCAAGAAGGGTAACCTTGCTAGAGAGAATGAACTTTTCTGTCTCTCAGTAGCACTTAGCACTTGCTTTGCAGGTAGCAGACAAATAAAGCTGAACTTTGTTCCACCGCCTCCTCCTTCAGTCTCTCCCCACCAATGAATGCCAATCCTGAGGGGGAAACATCACCTCAAGGGTTTTTCTCTATAGTAAATAGAAAGGAAAAGGATTTTTGAAGTATATAAGCCTAATCAGAGCTATCAGAGTGCAGAAAGAAGGGTGTTTATTGCCATTTGAAGAATTACTCAGCAACATTTCTTGTTGGTCCCAAAAGGCCTTGGCAGTGCTGGTGGCA